>NW_027675317.1:1907500-2065000 GCF_965601325.2 Salmo salar | reverse complement strand
AAAATGTATAGTACAAATATTTGAGTAGACTGACCAGACCAGTTTAAAAAGCAGCATCAGTCAAAAGACTCAGATTTAGATTGTATTGAGTATACAGTCCACACCATATCTATTTTGACAGTGAAGATAACATTTTAAATGTGGCTCTAAACTCCAACATTTTACATTTCAGATCAAATGTTTCATATGAGGTGACAGTATATAATGTCACCTTTTATTTGAGGTTATTTTAATACATATCTGTTTTAACATTTAGAAAATGAAAAGCACTTTATGTATCTAGTCCCCCTATTTAAAGAAGTCATATGTTTTCTGACTAATTCACTCATAGTGTATTAAAGTAGTCAAAAGTTTAGTATTTGGTCCGATATTCCTTGAATGCAGCGACTACATCAAGTCTGTGTCACGCCCTGACCTTAGAGATCCTTTTATGTCTCTATTTTGGTTGGTCAGGGTGTGGGTTGGGGTGGGCATTCTATGTCCCTTTTTCTATGTTTGGTATTTCTTTGTTTTGGCCGGGTATGGCTCTCAATCAGGGACAGCTGTATATCGTTGTTGCTGATTGGGAGCCATACTTAGGCAGCCTGTTTTCCTTTGGGTTTTGTGGGTAGATGTTATTTTCTGTTTAGTTAATGTTCCTGACAGAACTGTTTAGCTGTTGCACTTTATTTTTTTGTTCATTCAAATAAGTTTCATGATGAGCACTAAACATGCTGCGCCTTGGTCCAATCCTTACGACACCCGTTACAGCCTGTGACTCAAACTCGTTGGTTACAATGCAGTTTGTTTTGGTTGTGTTTTGGGTTATATTTTGCTCATCAATAAAATGGTGGATGATGACTGGAGTAATTTTCTGTCTAAGTGATTTGGTAACATGTTTCTAAACACTACTAAATTAATCCTGATGATATCATGATTAAGAAAAATCATGAATGAATCATGAATAATAATGAGTGTGAAAGTTACAGAGGCTACAACAAAACACGCTAACCTCTCACCATTACCAATAACAGAGGCTACAACAAAACATGCTAACCTCTCACCATTACCAATAACAGAGGATACAACAAAACATGCTAACCTCTCACCATTACCAATAACAGAGGATACAACAAAACATGCTAACCTCTCACCATTACCAATAACAGAGGCTACAACAAAACATGCTAACTTCTCACCATTACCAATGTATTTATTTATAAGCACCTCACATTGTGGTTACTCACTACTTGGTGGATATTCCCTCAGCGAAGTATGGCAGTTCCATGCTGGTTTCCTCACCAAGTCCAAGGCAAGCACAGCTACCCATGCAGACAGTACTCCTTAGCCGTAACCGATATCCCCATGGCAACACGAACTCTTTAAGCTTCCCAAGCAATTATCTCCCGGTGTGACACGATGCTAGGCTAACCTCAATGCTGGCTAATACCTCCACAACGAGACGGTAGATTCAGTCTTTACTAAGTTTTAACTAAATTATAACAACTCTTTTATTAAATAAAACATGTATTTCCCTTCATGTCTTAGTAGCTATGGGTTTTGTTGTAGTTCTGTCGTCTTCTTTTATAATTTTTCTTCACCAACCGTCCTGAGGTAAAACGTCCATCCTTTCATCAACGTCTTTTTCCCTCCCGTTAACCAGGTCAACTCCCATTGGCCACAACTTAACAAGCGACCTTATTGGTCAAAACTTAAACTTCAAAGTAAAACAAACTATTCACTTATACATTAAATAAATATTTCTTCAAAAAGCATAATGCATTAACAACATTACAGTTTAGGAGCAATTCAATCATCTTTTAAATATAATACCAATTAATTATAACAAATAAACTCAATACTTGGTTCAAACAAGGGTATTACACAAACATACAGTCAATAATACAGTAGAAAAATAAGTCTATATACAATGTGAGCAAATTAAGTGAAATAAGGGAGGTAAAGGCAAAAAAAGGCCATGGTGGCAAAGTAAATACAATATAGCAAGTAAAACACTGGAATGGTAGATATGCAGTGGAAGAAAGTGCAAAGTAGAAATAATGGGGTGCAAAGGAGCTAAATAAATAAATAAATACAGTAGGGGAAGAAGTAGTTGGGCTAAGTTATAGATGGGCTATGTACAGGTGCAGTAATCTGTGAGCTGCTCTGACAGCTGGTGCTTAAAGCTAGTGAGGGAGATAAGTGTTTCCAGTTTTAGAGATTTTTGTAGTTCGTTCCAGTCATTGGCAGCAGAGAACTGGAAGAAGTGGCGGCCAAAGGAGGTGTTGGCTTTGGGGGTGACCAGAGAGATATACCTGCTGGAGCGCGTGCTACAGGTGGGTGCTGCTATGATGACCAGTGAGCTGAGATAAGGGGGGACTTTACCTAGCAGGGTCTTGTAGATGACCTGGAGCCAGTGGGTTTGGCGACGAGTATGAAGCGAGGGTCAACCAACGAGAGCGTACAGGTCGCAGTGGTGGGTAGTATATGGGGCTTTGGTGACAAAACGAATGGCACTGTGATAGACTGCATCCAATTTATTGAGTAGGGTATTGGAGGCTATTTTGTAAATGACATCGCAGAAGTCGAGGATCGGTAGGATGGTCAGTTTTATAAGGGTATGTTTGGCAGCATGAGTGAAGGATGCTATGTTGCGAAATAGGAAGCCAATTCTAGATTTATTTTTGGATTGGAGATGCTTATAGTGAGTCTGGAAGGAGAGTTTACAGTCTAACCAGACACCTAGGTATTTGTAGTTGTCCACATATTCTAAGTCAGAACCTTCCAGAGTAGTGATGCTGGACAGGCGTGCAGGTGCAGGCAGCGATCGGTTGAAGAGCATGCATTTAGTTTTACTTGTATTTAAGAGCAGTTGGTGGCCACGGAAGGAGAGCTGTATGGCATTGAAGCTCGTCTAGAGGTTAGTTAACACCGTGTCCAAAGAAGGGCCAGAAGTATACAGAATAACACCAATAACAGAGGGGGTCTGATCTTTGTGCCTCTGTAAATTTCTCATTATTCACGATTCATTCATGATTATTCATAATCATGGTAGCATCCACATGAATGTAGAAGTGTTCAGAAACATCTTCTATTCTTACTGACAATACAAGTAAAGTGACTCCAAAATGACAGGACATTATTCACCAATCAGTTTCTATTTGGAAAAACATCATCCAAAACACAACCAAAACAAACTGAAAAATGAATTCAACAAGTTTGTAGAATCACAAGCTTGATGTAATCACTGCAGGCATGGAACATGGGACTAAATACTAAACTTACGACTACTTTAATACAATATAAGTGAATTTGTCCAAATAATTAAGACTTCTTCAAATGGGAGAACTACGTACAGAAAGTGCTTTAATTTCTAAATGGTAAAACAGATATGTATGAAAATACCCTCAAATAAAAGGTGACATTCTGTACTGTCACCTAATATGAAACATGTCAAATCCAAAAGGCTGGAGCATAGCACCACATTTAAAACTGTAAGCTTCACTGTCCAAACACATATGGTGTGGACTATGTGTGTCTGGTAAACACATGTGGATCTGGTGAACAGTTATCACTTGTTGACCAACTACAGGAATACTGACCTCAGAGTCTCCAGTTTACAGTGGGGATTCCCCAGTCCAGCAGAGAGCAGCTTCACTCCTGAATCCTTCAGGTCATTGTTACTCAGGTCCAGCTCTCTCAGGTGTGAGGGGTTTGACCTCAGAGCTGAGACCAGAGAAGCACAGCCTTCCTCTGTGACTAGACAGCCTGACAGCCTGCAAAGAGTCAAATCAAATTAAAATCACACTGCTATGCTTTGGTGGTGAAAATAGTGGCAGTATAATTTTTCAACATTTTTCAGATATCAGTGTCCTGAAACCTGCCATATCTATTCGTAAATTAATGTATCATCATTAAAAATGACAAATGATCAAAGTATTGCCTGCAGATAGAAACATGTATAGTACAAATATTTGAGTAGACTGCCCAGACCAGTTTAAAATCAATATCAGTCAAAAGACAGACAGTGAGGTATCAGATTTAGATTGTATTGAGTATACAGTCCACACATATCTATTTTGACAGTGAAGATAACATTTTAAATGTGGCTCTGTACTCCAACATTTTGGATTTCAGATCAAATGTTTCATATGAGGTGACAGTATATAATGTCACCTTTTATTTGAGGGTATTTTAATACATACAGTTGAAGTCAGAAGTTTACATACACCTTAGCCAAATACATTTAAACTCCATTTTTACAATTCCTGACATTTAATCCTAGTAAAAGTCCCCTGTCTTAAGTCAGTTAGGATCACCACTTTATTTTAAGAATGTGAAATGTCAGAATAATAGTAGAGAAAATGATTAATTTCAGCTTTTATTTCTTTCATCACATTCCCAGTGGGTCAGAAGTTTACATACACTCAATTAGTATTTGGTAGCATTGCCTTTAAATGGTTTAACTTGGGTTAAACGTTTCGGGTAGCCTTCTACAAGCTTCCCACAATAAGTTGGGTGAATTTTGGCCCATTCCTCCTGAAAGAGCTGGTGTAACTGAGTCAGGTTTGTAGGCCTCTTGCTCGCACACGCTTTTTCAGTTCTGCCCACAAATGTTCTATAGGATTGAGGTCAAGGTTTTGTGATGGCCACTCCAATACCTTGACTTTGTTGTCCTTAATCCATTTTGCCACAACTTTGGAAGTATGCTTGGGGTCATTGTCCATTTGCAAGACCCATTTGTGACCAAGCTTTAACTTCCTGACTGATGTCTCGAGATGTTGCTTCAATATATCCACAATTTTCCTGCCTCATGATGCCATCTATTTTGTGAAGTGCGCCAGTCCCTCCTGCAGCAAAGCACCCCCACAACATGATGCTGCCACCGCCGTGCTTCACAGTTGGGATGGTATGATGGCTGTGTGGTCCCATGGTGTTTAGACTTGCGTACTATTGATTTAACGTGTTACCTTCAGGCGTTTGGAAATTGCTCCCAAGGATGAAGCAGACTTGTGGAGGTCTACAATTTTTTTTCTGAGATTTTGGCTGATTCCTTTTCATTTTCCCATGATGTCAAGCAAAGAGGCACTGAGTTTGAAGGTAGGCCTTGAAATACATCCAAATTATGTCAATTAGTCTATCAGATGCTTCTAAAGCCATGACATAATTTTCTGGAATTTTCCAAGCTGTTTAAAGGCACAGTCAACTTAGTGTATGTAAACTTCTGACCCACTGGAATTGTGATACAGTGAATTATAAGTGAAATAATCTGTCTGTAATCAATTGTTTCAAAAATTACTTGTGTCATGCACAAAGTAGATGTCCTAAACGACTTGCCAAAACTATATAGTTTGTTAACAAGAAATTTGTGGAGAGGTTCAAAAACACGTTTTAATAACTCCAACCTAAGTGTATGTACACTTCCGACTTCAACTGTATGTGATTGACGATTAAAAATTAAATTCTGATGATGCCATGATTAAGAAAAATCATGAATAAATCATGAATCAGAATGAGTGAGAAAGTTACAGAGGCCACAACAGAACATGCTAACCTCTCACCATTACCAATAACAGAGGCTACAACAAAACATGCTAACCTCTCACCATTACCAATACCAGAGGCTACAACAAAACATGCTAACCTCTCACCATTACCAATAACAGAGGATACAACAAAACATGCTAACCTCTCACCATTACCAATAACAGAGGATACAACAAAACATGCTAACCTCTCACCATTACCAATAACAGAGTCTACAACAAAACAGCTAACCTCTCACCATTACCAATAACAGAGGCTACAACAAAACATGCTAACCTCTCACTATTACCAATAACAGAGGCTACAACAAAACATGCTAACCTCTCACCATTACCAATAACAGAGGATACAACAAAACATGCTAACCTCTCACCATTACCAATAACAGAGGCTACAACAAAACATGCTAACCTCTCACCATTACCAATAACAGAGGCTACAACAAAACATGCTAACCTCTCACCATTACCAATAACAGAGGCTACAACAAAACATGCTAACCTCTCACCATTACCAATAACAGAGGATACAACAAAACATGCTAACCTCTCACAATTACCAATAACAGAGGGGGTTTGATCTTTGTTAGTAGAATCACAAGCTTGATGTAATCACTGCAGGTGTCAGGAATCCCGCTTCCTGAGTCTGTTTCTGCCTGAGCTGACTGTTTTCTGTTTGGAGTCTAAGGGTGCGTTCAGAAACCTATCTGGTTGCTAGGCAACGAAGTTAGGCGGGAGATCTAGTGATATTATTACCCTGTCTGGTTGCCAGGCGACGAAGTTAGGCGGGAGATCTAGTGATTACCCTACACCTGCATCTCATCAACCTTCTGCACACCTGGTCCTGATCATCACCTCTTCATAAGCCCTGAGCTGACATCCATTCCCTGCTGGATCGTTAGCAACGAACAGCCTCATGTTTCCTGAGCTAGTCTTGTTGTTTTGTTCTTGTTACTGGTTACTCCCCCCCCCCCGTTTACTCTGTCTACAGTCATCCTCCCGGAACATTCAACTCCCTTGCCTGGCCGTCGGTGGATACAGTGACGTCATTGAATCCTCCCATCTACTCTCATCAACTCACCTCCGCTTCGTCTCCTGGATCACTCAAATTACACATCAAGACTACCAATAAATACTCACCTTCATTTTACTCACCTTGTCCTGGTCTGCTTCTGGGTTCTGTCTTAGAGAAACGTGACAGCAGGCATGGAATATGGGACAACATGCTAAACTTATGACTACTTTAATACACTATAAGTAATATGTCCGAATAATTACGACTTTTTCAAATGGGAGAACTACATGCATAAAGTACTTTCATATCTGATAATACTGACCTCAGAGTCTCCAGTTTACAGTGGGGATTCCCCAGTACAGCAGAGAGCAGCTTCACTCCTGAATCCTTCAGGTCATTGTTACTCAGGTCCAGCTCTCTCAGGTGTGAGGGGTTTGACCTCAGAGCTGAGACCAGAGAATCACAGCCTTCCTCTGTGACTCCACAGCCTGACAGCCTGCAAAGAGTCTAATCATAATAAAACCACACTGCTATTCTTTGGAGACAAAGAGATCATGACTTCAAACACATTGTTAATTTAGTGTAGAAGGACAATGGCAGATGCATTTGGTTAATTCTCCCAAACAACATATAGATTCTTCTTCTGTCTCCTAGAATTGTATGGTCATATTGTTATACTATACTAATGTGAAAATCAATGCATTTATTCAATGTTTTCAATATAATATTATACACATATTATAATGCATATTTTTCTTTAACCTGAATATTTCTTCCTGATGAATACTTCTTATATGTCATTTTATGTACTCACAGAACAGCTCTGGAGGCTTTGACCACTGGCAGCATGCTCAGAAGACCTTTCTCTGATCTGGAGTATTTCTTCAGGTCAAACACATCCAGCTCCTTTTCTGAAGTCAGCAACACAAAGACCAGAGCTGACCACTGTGCAGGTGACAGGTTGGGTTTTGAGACACTTCCTGAGCTCAGGTAGCTTTGGATCTCCTCCACTAGAGAATGGTCATTCAGTTCATTCAGACAGTGGAACAGATTTATGCTCCTCTCTGGAGAGAGATTCTCCCTGATCTTCTCCTTGATGTACTTGACTGTTTTTTCATGGGTCTTTGAGCTACTTCTTGTCTTTGTCAGTAGACCTCGTAAGTGCTTCTGATTGGACTTCAGTGAGAGTCCCAGAAGGAAGCGGAGGAACAGGTCCAGGTTTCCCGTCTCACTGTGTAAGGCTTTATCCACAGCACTTTTGTAGAAAGAAACTTCAGACTTGTCTCTGAACAGCGCAGAAAGGTTCCTGGACGTTGATTGCGGTTCGGCCATTAGATTCTCATTGTTGTTGATGAATGAGAGGAACACATATACAGCAGCCAGAAACTCCTGAATGCTCAGATGAACGAAGCAGTACACCTTGTCCTGGTACAGCGAAAATTCCTCTTTAAAGAGCTGTGTGCACAATCCTGAGTACACCGAGGCTTCATTGACATCAATGCCAGCCTCTTTCAGGTCTTCTTCATAGAAAATCAGATTGCCATTCACAAGCTGTTGAAAAGCCAGTTTTCCCAGTGACAGAATGCTCTCTTTATTCCAGTGTGGACCTGTCTCTTCTTTCCCAAGATACTTTTCATTCTTCTGTTTGGTATGAAACACCACAAGGTGTGTGTACATCTCAGTCAGAGTCTTGGGCATCTCTTCTCTCTTAAGTTTCAGCAGGTTTTCAAGGACTGTTGCAGAAATCCAACAGAAGACTGGAATGTGGCACATGATGTGGAGGCTCCTTGATGTCTTTATGTGTGAGATGATTCTGTTGGCCAGGTCCTCATCGCTGAATCTCTTCCTGAAGTACTCCTCCTTCTGTGGGTCATTGAACCCTCGTACCTCTGTCACCTGGTCAACACACTCTGAAGGGATCCTATTGGCTGCTGCAGGTCGGGTAGTTATCCAGAGGAGAGCAGAGGAAAGCAGATTTCCCTTGATGAGATTTGTCAGCAGAACATCCACTGAGGTTGACTCTGTGACGTCACAACAGATCTCGTTCTTCTGGAAGTCTAGGGGCAGTCGGCACTCATCCAGACCATCAAAGATGAACAGAACTTTGTACTTGTTGTAGATGGAGATTCTTGATTGTTTGGTTTCCATTGAGAAGTGATTAAGAAGTTCAATGAAAGTGTGTTTGTCCTCTTTCATCAAATTCAGCTCCCGAAAAGGGAATGAAAACACAAATTGAACATCCTGATTTGCTTTTCCTTCAGCCCAGTCCAGAATGAACTTCTGCACAGAGACTGTTTTTCCAATGCCAGCAACTCCCTTTGTCAGCACAGTTCTGATACGTTTGTCTTGTCCAGTTAAGGGTTTGAAGATGTCGTTACATTTGATTGCAGTCTCTGGTCTTGCTTGTTTCCTGGTTGTTGTCTCAATCTGTCTCAGCTCATGTTCATTATTGACCTGTCCTGTTCCACCCTCTGTGATGTAGAGCTCTGTGTAGATCTTATTGAGAAGTGTTGGGTTTCCTTGTTTAGCGATTCCCTCAAATACACATTGAAACTTCTTCTTTAGATTAGATTTGAGTTCACGTTGGCAAATCACAGCAAGCTCATCTGAATCTAGAAATAACACAGAGGATATTAATATTACATCTGTTTTAATGTCTACAGTATTGAAGGACTGTTAAAGTTTTTAAATAATAATTTATTCTCTTAACTGACTGTATAAATGTGTAAATGTTTTCTTAATGCATTCCAGACTGGTGTGACTGATTATATTATTATTGGTGTTATTGATGGTATTATTAATGTTGTCTCACTGTCTCTGTCTCTCTCTCTCTAAATTAATCAACACAACACATCCCTTCTGCTACTTGATGAGGCCACTAGGTGTTGTGTTAAGGCTGATACAATATCATTGAGTTACACAGCTACTTTAGCTGTACTTTAGCCACAGCTTTTAAATGTTATAAAACATCATTCAACATGAGGCAGACAGATCTTACATTTCTCCAGTGTGTCAGCGAGCTCCTTCTGGTTCATTTTCCTCAGGACGTGCAGTGTGATCTTCAGAGCTCCCTCTCTGGCACTGCTCTCCTGCTTCTCATCTTCAGCATCCACCACTTCCTTATCCTGCTTCTGACTCTCATAGCCTTCTGGGAGTTCTGGACTAAGAATCCTCTTGAACATCTTCAGCTCGTTCTTCACAAATGTCGTCATTTTCTCTTCAAGCAACTGAAATAAATCAAGTAAATAAGTTAAGCAAGAGAAGAAATGCTTTCTCATTAACACATTAATGAATAATTGACAGATCAACTTTACTTGAAGTAAACTAAAACAAATGTTAATAACAGGATCACATACACTGAATATAGAGTCCAGGTCTGTTTGATGACTCTGGGAAGACTGACCACTGAGAATCTCTGACTCTGATCTCTCCTGTTGGTTTCTGTGGACAAAACATGAGATTACAGTACACACACACACACACACACACACACACACACACACACACACACACACACACACACACACACACACACACACACACACACACACACACACACACACACACACACACACACACACACACACACACACTGTTTTAGGACTATGAAAATGGACTAAAGTATTAGCCTATGGATTATGAAAACAACCAAAAGAAATGTGAAAATGGGAGAGGAGAAATGACTAGAGACAGTGTTGTTTAACTCACTGACCATGACCCATGAGTTCTTCTTACCTTTGTTCAGTAGAAAAGTCTCCCTCTCTAAACTTCATAGGTAGATTCATAGACTTGTCACTCTTCATGGACACACAGCTGGGTACAGGGGAGGCTGGTCTCTCCTGCTTGATTGGTCTTCAACACAACAGAGACAAACATTACATCTCTCATCTACTCTGATCTCAGATGGGGAAACAAGTGTTTCATTCCAAAATGCTATATATCCATATTCAGAAATGTTGGGAAATGTAATTTTATTGTTTAAAGAAATTATTAAACCACTGCAAGGCTTTATAAAGGCTTCTAACGTTTGTAATTTCCACTTCAAAATGTCAGACTTGATTTGATGAAAAAAATGGATCAACCACTACAAAAAATGTCCCTTAATTTACAATCCACACGAACAAACACATTTGCTGCTGTTTTCCTGCTGTGAGAAACTGGGTCAAATTAAGAGATGGCATCTGTAAGTGCATTCATCTAAAGATATCTAGGTGAGACAACCACATATCACAGTCAGATATACAGGATACCAACATTCCATTCCTGTTAAACAATGGATATACAGCATTTAGCAACAAAACACATTTTCACACACACATCTAAAATCTAGAACAGTTATATAGAATGTACCCATAAGAAATACCTTCTGATTAACAAACATTTTAGAATATACATTCTTAAACAAAATAGTCAGCTCACCTCTTAGCTTTGGTATCATGTCCCCCAGAGACACTCATTTTAGAGGCAGGACCCCCCTCCTCTCTCTCCCCAGAGAGACTCATTTTAGAGGCAGGACCCCCCTCCTCTCTCTCCCCAGAGAGACTCATTTTAGAGGCAGGACCCCCCTCCTCTCTCTCCCCAGAGAGACTCATTTTAGAGACAGGACCCCTAAACAGAGATCCAACATGTTGGTTGTGGTTAACACAGTGACAACTAAACAGAGATCCAGCATGTTGGTTGTGGTTAACACAGTGACAACTAAACAGAGATCCAACATGTTGGTTGTGATTAACACAGTGACAACTAAACAGAGATCCAGCATGTTGGTTGTGGTTAACACAGTGACAACTAAACAGAGATCCAGCATGTTGGTTGTGGTTAACACAGTGACAACTAAACAGAGATCCAGCATGTTGGTTGTGATTAACACAGTGACAACTAAACAGAGATCCAGCATGTTGGTTGTGGTTAACACAGTGACAACTAAACAGAGATCCAGCATGTTGGTTGTGGTTAACACAGTGACAACTAAACAGAGATCCAGCATGTTGGTTGTGGTTAACACAGTGACAACTAAACAGAGATCCAGCATGTTGGTTGTGATTAACACAGTGACAACTAAACAGAGATCCAGCATGTTGGTTGTGGTTAACACAGTGACCCCTAAACAGAGATCCAGCATGTTGGTTGTGATTAACACAGTGACAACTAAACAGAGATCCAGCATGTTGGTTGTGGTTAACACAGTGACAACTAAACAGAGATCCAGCATGTTGGTTGTGATTAACACAGTGACCCCTAAACAGAGATCCAGCATGTTGGTTGTGATTAACACAGGGCCAACTAATTATTAAATGTAAATTGTTCTCATTTATTCATTATCTCTTAGAAATAAAACATTTCCTAACAGACACATCCAAACAGTCAGGTGATTTAATGCATCACATGAACATGTAATCATGACTGATATTTGCCACCTCATCTCCATGTTTAGTGTCAATAATAATAATAATAATAATAATAATAATAATAATAACAAAAATAATAATAATAATAATAATAATAATAACAATAATAATAATAATAACAATAATAATAATAATAATAATAATAACAATAATAACAATAACAATAATAACAATAATAATAATAACAATAATAATAATAATAATAATAATAATAACAATAATAATAACAATAATAATAATAATAATAATAATAATAATAATAACAATAATAATAACAATAATAATAATAATAATAATAATAACAATAATAATAATAATAATAATAATAATAATAATAATAATAATAATAATAATAATAATAATAATAACAATAATATAATGTGTCACTCTTCGTTAAGGCAGGGGTTCCCAGATGTGCTTGGTGACCCACCAACGGAGGTGTTTTTGAGTTGGGTTGAACGGTGAAAACCAAACCATCTGACATGGATAATCCTGTGTTCTGATGCTCTAACATTATAACAACATCAGTGGGGGCCTAATTGTCTAGCTTTTATTTAGCTGATTGAAAATTATCAAAGATTATATGCTATAATTGAAAAAGTCCATTATCTTTTCTACATACTTTCTATTTGGTTTTAGTTGTTTAATAAGTTAATACTGAAAACATTTTGTTTTTGGCAATGTCATCCCTCGACCCACCTGTACCCCTGCCGTGATCCACAAGTGGTCCTGACAGAGTTCACATAGGCTACCAGTAGCAGGACTCATCACCTTCAAATCAGTTTCATTCTAAATAACTGAGCATGTAGCAATATTATCTAAACATTTCCTACAGAGACCATCAGGTCATCATCAATATAAAGGATATTATCTAAACATTTCCTAGAGAGACCATCAGGTCATCATCAATATAAAGGATATTATCTAAACATTTCCTAGAGAGACCATCAGGTCATCATCAATATAAAGGATATTATCTAAACATTTCCTACAGAGACCATCAGGTCATCATCAATATAAAGGATATTATCTAAACATTTCCTACAGAGACCATCAGGTCATCATCAATATAAAGGATATTATCTAAACATTTCCTACAGAGACCATCAGGTCATCATCAATATAAAGGATATTATCTAAACATTTCCTACAGAGACCATCAGGTCATCATCAATATAAAGGATATTATCTAAACATTTCCTACAGAGACCATCAGGTCATCATCAATATAAAGGATATTTAAAAACATTACCTACAGAGACCATCAGGTCATCATCAATATAAAGGATATTATCTAAACATTTCCTACAGAGACCATCAGGTCATCATCAATATAAAGGATATTATCTAAACATTTCCTACAGAGACCATCAGGTCATCATCAATATAAAGGATATTATCTAAACATTTCCTACAGAGACCATCAGGTCATCATCAATATAAAGGATATTATCTAAACATTTCCTACAGAGACCATCAGGTCATCATCAATATAAAGGATATTATCTAAACATTTCCTACAGAGACCATCAGGTCATCATCAATATAAAGGATATTATCTAAACATTTCCTACAGAGACCATCAGGTCATCATCAATATAAAGGATATTATCTAAACATTTCCTACAGAGACCATCAGGTCATCATCAATATAAAGGATATTATCTAAACATTACCTACAGAGACCATCAGGTCATCATCAATATAAAGGATATTATCTAAACATTACCTACAGAGACCATCAGGTCATCATCAATATAAAGGATATTATCTAAACATTACCTACAGAGACCATCAGGTCATCATCAATATAAAGGATATTATCTAAACATTTCCTTCAGAGACCATCAGGTCATCATCAATATAAAGGATATTATCTAAACATTTCCTACAGAGACCATCAGGTCATCATCAATATAAAGGATATTTAAAAACATTACCTACAGAGACCATCAGGTCATCATCAATATAAAGGATATTATCTAAACATTTCCTACAGAGACCATCAGGTCATCATCAATATAAAGGATATTATCTAAACATTACCTACAGAGACCATCAGGTCATCATCAATATAAAGGATATTATCTAAACATTTCCTACAGAGACCATCAGGTCATTCATCAATATAAAGGATATTATCTAAACATTTCCTACAGAGACCATCAGGTCATCATCAATATAAAGGATATTTAAAAACATTACCTACAGAGACCATCAGGTCATCATCAATATAAAGGATCATATCTCAAGCCTGCTCTCTCTATTGAATGTTTGACGACTTAACTTCATAATAATTAGCCTAGACTTACCAGAGTCTGTCTGTCTTTCCTTCAAATCAACACATTTATCCGACTTCTAATTGTACTGAGAAATATGTGCCACAGTTTCTACAGCCATTTTTTAACTGCGTGGGCTACAAACTTATTTATAATTTCATGTGAGGAAATCACATATTTTCTGACGCTCTTGCAGAGGAAGTAGTCTATATTACAAACTTCAAAATCCTTTTTATATTAATCTCAAATACACTACAAGTTTTAAATTCCCTACATTGCAGGAAAGTTCTCATGCAAAAGGTTATACAGTTCAGATCCTGTACAGGGTTTGTCTTTGGTTTCGGGAAGGCTGAAAGATAACATTGAAATCCCCCCAAGTATTGCAAACAGGATGTTAACTTAGTCACAAGGTTGGGCTAACTACAGTAGTGTTGCAAAATCCTTTACACCCCACTCTTCCCCATCAGTCTTAAGAACAAAACATGTGGTTTAATGTAGATACATTTAGATACAACAGAAACAATATGTGGTATTCTCAACTTCTCTTTTAACAGAACAGAGACATTTCAGAGGAAAGAATGGTGGGAAGTGTTATAGGAGGACGGGTTCATTTTTATGGCTGAAATGGAATAAATAAATGAATTCCATTTATTCCATTCCAGTCTTTACACTGAGCCTGTCCTCATATTGCTCCTCCACCAGCCTCCTCTGGTTTGTATGTGAAAGTATGCAGGTATTCATGTTGTTGTGGAGGCAAATTATATTTAAACAAAATACTTTTAAAAGGTATAATGCAGCCGTAAAAATAAAATAAAATCAGATGTGAAAATGGTGCATTTCTAAGTTTTGTAGAAAAAATATGAAGTTAAAAAGTTCTACCTGATGACATCATCAAAAGTTGAATCATTTTAAAAGCAGTGATTTTTCAAACACAATTAGATTGTCAGTGGTGTGGGGAGCAATAAAATGCCCTCTACTGGGCTAGAAACTCATGGCAGGTTTTGAAAATCACCGTTTTTAAAGAGTTTTTTTCTCATTTTTTTTTAACTACAGATCATAGAAATGTGAAAAGTGCTGTTTTCAGAAATATAGATACTGTTTTGGTGCTGGAGAGGATGAAATATGAGGTTGAAAAGTGCAGGACTTGCCTTTTAACACTAGAATCAGACCTGCTCCCTGACTTTTAACACTAGAATCAGTCCTGCTCCCTGACTTTTAACACTAGAATCAGACCTGCTCCCTGCCTTTTAACACTAGAATCAGTCCTGCTCCCTGACTTTTAACACTAGAATCAGTCCTGCTCCCTGACTTTTAACACTAGAATCAGACCTGCTCCCTGACTTTTAACACTAGAATCAGACCTGCTCCCTGCCTTTTAACACTAGAATCAGTCCTGCTCCCTGACTTTTAACACTAGAATCAGACCTGCTCCCTGACTTTTAACACTAGAATCAGACCTGATCCCTGACTTTTAACACTAGAATCAGACCTGATCCCTGACTTTTAACACTAGAATCAGACCTGCTCCCTGACTTTTAACACTAGAATCAGACCTGCTCCCTGACTTTTAACACTAGAATCAGTCCTGCTCCCTGACTTTTAACACTAGAATCAGTCCTGCTCCCTGACTTTTAACACTAGAATCAGACCTGCTCCCTGACTTTTAACACTAGAATCAGTCCTGCTCCCTGACTTTTAACACTAGAATCAGACCTGCTCCCTGCCTTTTAACACTAGAATCAGTCCTGCTCCCTGCCTTTTAACACTAGAATCAGTCCTGCTCCCTGCCTTTTAACACTAGAATCAGTCCTGCTCCTTGACTTTTAACACTAGAATCAGACCTGCTCTCTGACTTTTAACACTAGAATCAGTCCTGCTCCCTGACTTTTAACACTAGAATCAGTCCTGCTCCCTGACTTTTAACACTAGAATCAGACCTGCTCCCTGACTTTTAACACTAGAATCAGACCTGCTCCCTGACTTTTAACACTAGAATCAGACCTGCTCCCTGACTTTTAACACTAGAATCAGTCCTGCTCCCTGACTTTTAACACTAGAATCAGTCCTGCTCCCTGACTTTTAACACTAGAATCAGTCCTGCTCCCTGACTTTTAACACTAGAATCAGTCCTGCTCCCTGACTTTTAACACTAGAATCAGACCTGCTCCCTGACTTTTAACACTAGAATCAGTCCTGCTCCCTGACTTTTAACACTAGAATCAGACCTGCTCCCTGACTTTTAACACTAGAATCAGACCTGCTCCCTGACTGTTAACACTAGAATCAATCCTGCTCCCTGACTTTTAACACTAGAATCAGTCCTGCTCCCTGACTTTTAACACTAGAATCAGTCCTGCTCCCTGACTTTTAACACTAGAATCAGACCTGCTCCCTGACTTTTAACACTAGAATCAGTCCTGCTCCCTGACTTTTAACACTAGAATCAGTCCTGCTCCCTGACTTTTAACACTAGAATCAGTCCTGCTCCCTGCCTTGTAACACTAGAATCAGTCCTGCTCCCTGACTTTTAACACTAGAATCAGTCCTGCTCCCTGACTTTTAACACTAGAATCAGTCCCGCTCCCTGACTTTTAACACTAGAATCAGACCTGCTCTCTGACTTTTAACACTAGAATCAGTCCTGCTCCCTGACTTTTAACACTAGAATCAGACCTGCTCCCTGCCTTTTAACACTAGAATCAGTCCTGCTCCCTGACTTTTAACACTAGAATCAGTCCTGCTCGCTGACTTTTAACACTAGAATCAGACCTGCTCCCTGACTTTTAACACTAGAATCAGTCCTGCTCCCTGACTTTTAACACTAGAATCAGTCCTGCTCCCTGACTTTTAACACTAGAATCAGACCTGCTCCCTGACTTTTAACACTAGAATCAGTCCTGCTCCCTGACTTTTAACACTAGAATCAGACCTGCTCCCTGACTTTTCCTAAATGTTTGTATTTTACACTGCTCATTTGTGTGAATTTTGAAATCAAGAAGAGAAAAGAGCCTTTTGACCAGTTATTTCCCACCTACTACCTGCCCACCAAGACAATGTGCTGTTGGACCTTGGTACCCAGCCAGCCACTAATGAGTCTCCCTTTCCTCACTGAATAAATGGGCCGTAATTGTGCACCTTATATGATAATATACGTTTTTACCTTTATTTAACTAGGCACATCAGTTTTTGAACAAATTCTTATTTTCAATGACGGCCTAGGAACAGTGGGTTAACTGCCTTGTTCAGGGGCAGAACGACAGATTTTTACCTTCTCAGCTCAGGGATTCGATCCAGCAACCTTTCAAGTACTGGCTCAACACTTTAACCACTAGGCTGCCTGCCGCCTCTACACTCTAACCACTAGGCTACCTGCCGCCCCTCCACTCTAACCACTAGGCTACCTGCCGCCTCTACACTCTAACCACTAGACTACCTGCCACCTCTACACTCTAACCACTAGACTACCTGCCGCCTCTACACTCTAACCACTAGGCTACCTGCCGCCTCTACACTCTAACCACTAGACTACCTGCCGCCTCTACACTCTAACCACTAGACTACCTGCCGCCTCTACACTCTAACCACTAGGCTACCTGCCGCCTCTACACTCTAACCACTAGACTACCTGCCGCCTCTACACTCTAACCACTAGGCTACCTGCCGTCCCTCCACTCTAACCACTAGGCTACCTGCCGTCCCTCCAATCTAACCACTAGGCTACCTGCCGCCTCTACACTCTAACCACTAGGCTACCTGCCGCCCCTCCACTCTAACCACTAGACTACCTGCCGCCTCTACACTCTAACCACTAGGCTACCTGCCGCCCCTCCACTCTAACCACTAGACTACCTGCCGCCTCTACACTCTAACCACTAGGCTACCTGCCGCCCCTCCACTCTAACCACTAGGCTACCTGCCGTCCCTCCACTCTAACCACTAGGCTACCTGCCGTCCCTCCACTCTAACCACTAGGCTACCTGCCGCCCCTACACTCTAACCACTAGGCTACCTGCCGCCTCTACACTCTAACCACTAGGCTACCTGCTGACCCTCCACTCTAACCACTAGGCTACCTGCCACCCCTCCACTCTAACCACTAGGCTACCTGCCGCCCCTCCACTCTAACCACTAGGCTACCTGCCGCCCCTCCACTCTAACCACTAGGCTACCTGCCGCCCCTCCACTCTAACCACTAGGCTACCTGCCACCCCTCCACTCTAACCACTAGGCTACCTGCCGCCTCTACACTCTAACCACTAGGCTACCTGTCGTCCCCTAATGAGGCCTAACTGAATGATAAGAAGGATGAAGGGGTTGATTTAATGTAGAAAGACAATAGTGTAATGATGAGTTTGTGTTATGCCTATTTATCAGCAGCAAATCATTTGACCACACCCCCTTGTGGGTTAATAATATTCTCTTTTATGTTTTACTTTCCACAAATAAACTGTTGTGGGTCTGTTTTATTGACTGTAACTCGAACACTAATCACATGTATTGTAAGGAAATGAACACATGCTATGAGTTACAGTAGGCCTTTAGAGTGATGTAAAACATGTCCTGGACTCTGTTCAAGTTAATGAGCGGGAAACAAACAATAGCAGTCAACCTTCACAGCCGGCCCATCGACACTACTCCTAAACTATACCAAAACTAATTTCACACATGATAAGAGTTATCCTGATCAGCTGGCCCATCGACACTACTCCTAAACTACACCAAAACTAATTTCACACATGATAAGAGTTATCCTGATCAGCTGGCCCATCGACACTACTCCTAAACTGTACCAAAACTAATTTCACACATGATAAGAGTTATCCTGATCAGCTTGCCCATCGACACTACTCCTAAACTATACCACAACTAATTTCACACATGATAAGAGTTATCCTGATCAGCTGGCCCATCGACACTACTCCTAAACTATACCAAAACTAATTTCACACATGATAAGAGTTATCCTGATCAGCTTGCCCATCGACACTACTCCTAAACTATACCACAACTAATTTCACACATGATAAGAGTTATCCTGATCAGCTGGCCCATCGACACTACTCCTAAACTGTACCAAAACTAATTTCACACATGATAAGAGTTATCCTGATCAGCTGGCCCATCGACACTACTCCTAAACTATACCAAAACTAATTTCACACATGATAAGAGTTATCCTGATCAGCTGGCCCATCGACACTACTCCTAAACTGTACCAAAACTAATTTCACACATGATAAGAGTTATCCTGATCAGCTGGCCCATCGACACTACTCCTAAACTGTACCAAAACTAATTTCACACATGATAAGAGTTATCCTGATCAGCTGGCCCATCGACACTACTCCTAAACTGTACCAAAACTAATTTCACACATGATAAGAGTTATCCTGATCAGCTGGCCCATCGACACTACTCCTAAACTGTACCAAAACTAATTTCACACATGATAAGAGTTATCCTGATCAGCTGGCCCATCGACACTACTCCTAAACTATACCAAAACTAATTTCACACATGAAAATAGTTAGCCTGTAGACAAGGTTACGTTTACAATAATCTGATGAGTGACAATATTAGGCCTATCAGTTGTCATATTGAACATGAAGAGATGTGAGCATCTTGTAATTGACAGATGCAGTGAAAGGAGCATCTCTTTATCAAATCCTCCTTCAGAGTCACATGCAGGTAACACATTGTGATTTCTATATAGTACTGTATCTGAAAGAGCAGATTCTGCAGGTAAAACATTGTGTTTCTATATAATACTGTATCTGAAAGAGCAGATTCTGCAGGTTAAACATTGTGTTTCTATATAATACTGTATCTGAAAGAGCAGATTCTGCAGGTAAAACATTGTGATTTCTATATAATACTGTATCTGAAAGAGCAGATTCTGCAGGTTAAACATTGTGTTTCTATATAGTACTGTTTCTGAGAGCAGATTCTGCAGTTTCCTTGACACTTACCTTTATCAAATAACTCTCAACATTCAAGAGGTGCAGCTTTATTTCCAAAGTTCAATTTTTCTTCAACAATATCCGTGTTGTCCATGTTTTAATCACATGACCACTCCAGCAGCAGCATTAATCTGGCAACTACGCAAAAACTATTAACACAATCAAATTAAAATCTGCTATTCTGTCGTCAATGGATGAACGGCCAATAGAAACCAGATAGAAACTGATAGTGGTGCATGTGACCTCAGTTCTGGTTAGCCACAGATGTCCAAACCAACTTGCTCAAGGTCTTTCCATGTCTGGGGAAAGATGAAACCAGGCCAGTGAGTGACTGTCTGAGACTGTCTGAGACTGTGGTTTTGAGTCACGTGGAGCCTTACATGGGCAAAGGCAGAAATGTGACTGTGGACAGCTTCTTCACATCAGTTTCCCTGTCAGACAAGTCGATTGCAAAGAACACCAGCCTTCTCAGAATAGTGAACAAACAAAGGGGGGAGCTGCCCTCCTCTGCGCAAAACAAAATATCTGCTGAGAGAGGTAAAGCAACACTCACAGTGTGATGGAGAGTGGTAAAGCAACACTCACAGTGTAATGGAGAGAGGTAAAGCAACACTCACAGTGTGATGGAGAGAGGTAAAGCAACACTCACAGTGTGATGGAGAGTGGTAAAACAACACTCATGGTGTGATGGAGCGAGGTAAAGCAACACTTACGGTGTGATGGAGAGACGTAAAGCAACACTCACGGTGTGATGGAAAGTGGTAAAGCAACACTCACGGTGTGATGGAGAGAGGTAAAGCAACACTCACGGTGTGATGGAGAGAGGTAAAGCAACACTCACGGTGTGATGGAAAGTGGTAAAGCAACACTCACGGTGTGATGGAGAGAGGTAAAGCAACACTCACAGTGTACAGATGTAAAATAAATAAGTGTTTGCTTCCTCAGCACGATGCACCTCACTGTTGCCAAAGGCAGTGACCAGAAGAAGAAACCGGAGACAGTAACAGACTACAATCACACAAAGGTTTAAACAGTATCTCTACCATCTAGCCAGGCCATTACAGTATATACAGTATCTCTACCATCTAGCCAGGTCATTACAGTATATACAGTATCTCTACCATCTAGCCAGGTCATTACAGTATATACAGTATCTCTACCATCTAGCCAGGTCATTACAGTATATACAGTATCTCTACCATCTAGCCAGGCCATTACAGTATATACAGTATCTCTACCATCTAGCCAGGTCATTACAGTATATACAGTATCTCTACCATCTAGCCAGGCCATTACAGTATATACAGTATCTCTACCATCTAGCCAGGCCATTACAGTATATACAGTATCTCTACCATCTAGCCAGGTCATTACAGTATATACAGTATCTCTACCATCTAGCCAGGTCATTACAGTATATACAGTATCTCTACCATCTAGCCAGGTCATTACAGTATATACAGTATCTCTACCATCTAGCCAGGCCATTACAGTATATACAGTATCTCTACCATCTAGCCAGGCCATTACAGTATATACAGTATCTCTACCATCTAGCCAGGTCATTACAGTATATACAGTATCTCTACCATCTAGCCAGGCCATTACAGTATATACAGTATCTCTACCATCTAGCCAGGCCATTACAGTATATACAGTATCTCTACCATCTAGCCAGGTCATTACAGTATATACAGTATCTCTACCATCTAGCCAGGTCATTACAGTATATACAGTATCTCTACCATCTAGCCAGGCCATTACAGTATATACAGTATCTCTACCATCTAGCCAGGTCATTACAGTATATACAGTATCTCTACCATCTAGCCAGGCCATTACAGTATATACAGTATCTCTACCATCTAGCCAGGCCATTACAGTATATACAGTATCTCTACCATCTAGCCAGGTCATTACAGTATATACAGTATCTCTACCATCTAGCCAGGTCATTACAGTATATACAGTATCTCTACCATCTAGCCAGGTCATTACAGTATATACAGTATCTCTACCATCTAGCCAGGCCATTACAGTATATACAGTATCTCTACCATCTAGCCAGGCCATTACAGTATATACAGTATCTCTACCATCTAGCCAGGTCATTACAGTATATACAGTATCTCTACCATCTAGCCAGGTCATTACAGTATATACAGTATCTCTACCATCTAGCCAGGCCATTACAGTATATACAGTATCTCTACCATCTAGCCAGGTCATTACAGTATATACAGTATCTCTACCATCTAGCCAGGTCATTACAGTATATACAGTATCTCTACCATCTAGCCAGGTCATTACAGTATATACAGTATCTCTACCATCTAGCCAGGTCATTACAGTATATACAGTATCTCTACCATCTAGCCAGGCCATTACAGTATATACAGTATCTCTACCATCTAGCCAGGTCATTACAGTATATACAGTATCTCTACCATCTAGCCAGGTCATTACAGTATATACAGTATCTCTACCATCTAGCCAGGTCATTACAGTATATACAGTATCTCTACCATCTAGCCAGGCCATTACAGTATATACAGTATCTCTACCATCTAGCCAGGCCATTACAGTATATACAGTATCTCTACCATCTAGCCAGGCCATTACAGTATATACAGTATCTCTACCATCTAGCCAGGTCATTACAGTATATACAGTATCTCTACCATCTAGCCAGGCCATTACAGTATATACAGTATCTCTACCATCTAGCCAGGCCATTACAGTATATACAGTATCTCTACCATCTAGCCAGGCCATTACAGTATATACAGTATCTCTACCATCTAGCCAGGCCATTACAGTATATACAGTATCTCTACCATCTAGCCAGGTCATTACAGTATATACAGTATCTCTACCATCTAGCCAGGTCATTACAGTATATACAGTATCTCTACCATCTAGCCAGGCCATTACAGTATATACAGTATCTCTACCATCTAGCCAGGCCATTACAGTATATACAGTATCTCTACCATCTAGCCAGGTCATTACAGTATATACAGTATCTCTACCATCTAGCCAGGCCATTACAGTATATACAGTATCTCTACCATCTAGCCAGGCCATTACAGTATATACAGTATCTCTACCATCTAGCCAGGTCATTACAGTATATACAGTATCTCTACCATCTAGCCAGGTCATTACAGTATATACAGTATCTCTACCATCTAGCCAGGTCATTACAGGATATACAGTATCTCTACCATCTAGCCAGGTCATTACAGTATATACAGTATCTCTACCATCTAGCCAGGCCATTACAGTATATACAGTATCTCTACCATCTAGCCAGGTCATTACAGTATATACAGTATCTCTACCATCTAGCCAGGTCATTACAGTATATACAGTATCTCTACCATCTAGCCAGGCCATTACAGTATATACAGTATCTCTACCATCTAGCCAGGTCATTACAGTATATACAGTATCTCTACCATCTAGCCAGGTCATTACAGTATATACAGTATCTCTACCATCTAGCCAGGCCATTACAGTATATACAGTATCTCTACCATCTAGCCTAGCCAGCTCATTACAGTATATACAGTATCTCTACCATCTAGCCAGGCCATTACAGTATATACAGTATCTCTACCATCTAGCCAGGCCATTACAGTATATACAGTATCTCTACCATCTAGCCAGGCCATTACAGTATATACAGTATCTCTACCATCTAGCCAGGCCATTACAGTATATACAGTATCTCTACCATCTAGCCAGGTCATTACAGTATATACAGTATCTCTACCATCTAGCCAGGCCATTACAGTATATACAGTATCTCTACCATCTAGCCAGGCCATTACAGTATATACAGTATCTCTACCATCTAGCCAGGCCATTACAGTATATACAGTATCTCTACCATCTAGCCAGGTCATTACAGTATATACAGTATCTCTACCATCTGCCAGACACCAACTAGTATCCCCTTTATGATCTAGCCAGGTCATTACAGTATATACAGTATCTCTACCATCTAGCCAGGTCATTACAGTATATACAGTATCTCTACCATCTAGCCAGGCCATTACAGTATATACAGTATCTCTACCATCTAGCCAGGCCATTACAGTATATACAGTATCTCTACCATCTAGCCAGGCCATTACAGTATATACAGTATCTCTACCATCTAGCCAGGTCATTACAGTATATACAGTATCTCTACCATCTAGCCAGGCCATTACAGTATATACAGTATCTCTACCATCTAGCCAGGTCATTACAGTATATACAGTATCTCTACCATCTAGCCAGGCCATTACAGTATATACAGTATCTCTACCATCTAGCCAGGTCATTACAGTATATACAGTATCTCTACCATCTAGCCAGGCCATTACAGTATATACAGTATCTCTACCATCTAGCCAGGTCATTACAGTATATACAGTATCTCTACCATCTAGCCAGGCCATTACAGTATATACAGTATCTCTACCATCTAGCCAGGCCATTACAGTATATACAGTATCTCTACCATCTAGCCAGGCCATTACAGTATATACAGTATCTCTACCATCTAGCCAGGCCATTACAGTATATACAGTATCTCTACCATCTAGCCAGGTCATTACAGTATATACAGTATCTCTACCATCTAGCCAGGTCATTACAGTATATACAGTATCTCTACCATCTAGCCAGGCCATTACAGTATATACAGTATCTCTACCATCTAGCCAGGCTATTACAGTATATACAGTATCTCTACCATCTAGCCAGGTCATTACAGTATATACAGTATCTCTACCATCTAGCCAGGTCATTACAGTATATACAGTATCTCTACCATCTAGCCAGGCCATTACAGTATATACAGTATCTCTACCATCTAGCCAGGCCATTACAGTATATACAGTATCTCTACCATCTAGCCAGGCCATTACAGTATATACAGTATCTCTACCATCTAGCCAGGTCTTTACAGTATATACAGTATCTCTACCATCTAGCCAGGCCATTACAGTATATACAGTATCTCTACCATCTAGCCAGGCCATTACAGTATATACAGTATCTCTACCATCTAGCCAGGCCATTACAGTATATACAGTATCTCTACCATCTAGCCAGGCCATTACAGTATATACAGTATCTCTACCATCTAGCCAGGTCATTACAGTATATACAGTATCTCTACCATCTAGCCAGGCCATTACAGTATATACAGTATCTCTACCATCTAGCCAGGCCATTACAGTATATACAGTATCTCTACCATCTAGCCAGGTCATTACAGTATATACAGTATCTCTACCATCTAGCCAGGCCATTACAGTATATACAGTATCTCTACCATCTAGCCAGGTCATTACAGTATATACAGTATCTCTACCATCTAGCCAGGCCATTACAGTATATACAGTATCTCTACCATCTAGCCAGGCCATTACAGTATATACAGTATCTCTACCATCTAGCCAGGTCATTACAGTATATACAGTATCTCTACCATCTAGCCAGGCCATTACAGTATATACAGTATCTCTACCATCTAGCCAGGCCATTACAGTATATACAGTATCTCTACCATCTAGCCAGGTCATTACAGTATATACAGTATCTCTACCATCTAGCCAGGCCATTAGAGTATATACAGTATCTCTACCATCTAGCCAGGCCATTACAGTATATACAGTATCTCTACCATCTAGCCAGGCCATTACAGTATATACAGTATCTCTACCATCTAGCCAGGCCATTACAGTATATACAGTATCTCTACCATCTAGCCAGGCCATTACAGTATATACAGTATCTCTACCATCTAGCCAGGTCATTACAGTATATACAGTATCTCTACCATCTAGCCAGGTCATTACAGTATATACAGTATCTCTACCATCTAGCCAGGTCATTACAGTATATACAGTATCTCTACCATCTAGCCAGGTCATTACAGTATATACAGTATCTCTACCATCTAGCCAGGCCATTACAGTATATACAGTATCTCTACCATCTAGCCAGGCCATTACAGTATATACAGTATCTCTACCATCTAGCCAGGTCATTACAGTATATACAGTATCTCTACCATCTAGCCAGGCCATTACAGTATATACAGTATCTCTACCATCTAGCCAGGTCATTACAGTATATACAGTATCTCTACCATCTAGCCAGGTCATTACAGTATATACAGTATCTCTACCATCTAGCCAGGTCATTACAGTATATACAGTATCTCTACCATCTAGCCAGGTCATTACAGTATATACAGTATCTCTACCATCTAGCCAGGCCATTACAGTATATACAGTATCTCTACCATCTAGCCAGGCCATTACAGTATATACAGTATCTCTACCATCTAGCCAGGCCATTACAGTATATACAGTATCTCTACCATCTAGCCAGGCCATTACAGTATATACAGTATCTCTACCATCTAGCCAGGCCATTACAGTATATACAGTATCTCTACCATCTAGCCAGGTCATTACAGTATATACAGTATCTCTACCATCTAGCCAGGTCATTACAGTATATACAGTATCTCTACCATCTAGCCAGGCCATTACAGTATATACAGTATCTCTACCATCTAGCCAGGCCATTACAGTATATACAGTATCTCTACCATCTAGCCAGGTCATTACAGTATATACAGTATCTCTACCATCTAGCCAGGTCATTACAGTATATACAGTATCTCTACCATATACAGACACCAACTAGTATCCCCTTTATGATCTAGCCAGGTCATTACAGTATATACAGTATCTCTACCATCTAGCCACGTCATTACAGTATATACAGTATCTCTACCATCTAGCCAGGCCATTACAGTATATACAGTATCTCTACCATCTGCCAGACACCAACTAGTATCCCCTTTATGATCTAGCCAGGCCATTACAGTATATACAGTATCTCTACCATCTAGCCAGGTCATTACAGTATATACATTATCTCTACCATCTAGCCAGGCCATTACAGTATATACAGTATCTCTACCATCTAGCCAGGCCATTACAGTATATACAGTATCTCTACCATCTAGCCAGGCCATTACAGTATATACAGTATCTCTATCATCTAGCCAGGTCATTACAGTATATACAGTATCTCTACCATCTAGCCAGGCCATTACAGTATATACAGTATCTCTACCATCTAGCCAGGTCATTACAGTATATACAGTATCTCTACCATCTAGCCAGGCCATTACAGTATATACAGTATCTCTACCATCTAGCCAGGCCATTACAGTATATACAGTATCTCTACCATCTAGCCAGGTCATTACAGTATATACAGTATCTCTACCATCTAGCCAGGTCATTACAGTATATACAGTATCTCTACCATCTAGCCAGGTCATTACAGTATATACAGTATCTCTACCATCTAGCCAGGTCATTACAGTATATACAGTATCTCTACCATCTAGCCAGGCCATTACAGTATATACAGTATCTCTACCATCTAGCCAGGCCATTACAGTATATACAGTATCTCTACCATCTAGCCAGGCCATTACAGTATATACAGTATCTCTACCATCTAGCCAGGTCATTACAGTATATACAGTATCTCTACCATCTAGCCAGGTCATTACAGTATATACAGTATCTCTACCATCTAGCCAGGCCATTACAGTATATACAGTATCTCTACCATCTAGCCAGGCCATTACAGTATATACAGTATCTCTACCATCTAGCCAGGCCATTACAGTATATACAGTATCTCTACCATCTAGCCAGGTCATTACAGTATATACAGTATCTCTACCATCTAGCCAGGCCATTACAGTATATACAGTATCTCTACCATCTAGCCAGGCCATTAGAGTATATACAGTATCTCTACCATCTAGCCAGGTCATTACAGTATATACAGTATCTCTACCATCTAGCCAGGTCATTACAGTATATACAGTATCTCTACCATCTAGCCAGGCCATTACAGTATATACAGTATCTCTACCATCTAGCCAGGCCATTACAGTATATACAGTATCTCTACCATCTAGCCAGGCCATTACAGTATATACAGTATCTCTACCATCTAGCCAGGCCATTACAGTATATACAGTATCTCTACCATCTAGCCAGGCCATTACAGTATATACAGTATCTCTACCATCTAGCCAGGTCATTACAGTATATACAGTATCTCTACCATCTAGCCAGGCCATTACAGTATATACAGTATCTCTACCATCTAGCCAGGTCATTACAGTATATACAGTATCTCTACCATCTAGCCAGGTCATTACAGTATATACAGTATCTCTACCATCTAGCCAGGCCATTACAGTATATACAGTATCTCTACCATCTAGCCAGGCCATTACAGTATATACAGTATCTCTACCATCTAGCCAGGCCATTACAGTATATACAGTATCTCTACCATCTAGCCAGGCCATTACAGTATATACAGTATCTCTACCATCTAGCCAGGCCATTACAGTATATACAGTATCTCTACCATCTAGCCAGGCCATTACAGTATATACAGTATCTCTACCATCTAGCCAGGTCATTACAGTATATACAGTATCTCTACCATCTAGCCAGGTCATTACACTATATACAGTATCTCTACCATCTAGCCAGGTCATTACAGTATATACAGTATCTCTACCATCTAGCCAGGTCATTACAGTATATACAGTATCTCTACCATCTAGCCAGGCCATTACAGTATATACAGTATCTCTACCATCTAGCCAGGCCATTACAGTATATACAGTATCTCTACCATCTAGCCAGGCCATTACAGTATATACAGTATCTCTACCATCTAGCCAGGCCATTACAGTATATACAGTATCTCTACCATCTAGCCAGGTCATTACAGTATATACAGTATCTCTACCATCTAGCCAGGCCATTACAGTATATACAGTATCTCTACCATCTAGCCAGGTCATTACAGTATATACAGTATCTCTACCATCTAGCCAGGTCATTACAGTATATACAGTATCTCTACCATCTAGCCAGGTCATTACAGTATATACAGTATCTCTACCATCTAGCCAGGTCATTACAGTATATACAGTATCTCTACCATCTAGCCAGGCCATTACAGTATATACAGTATCTCTACCATCTAGCCAGGTCATTACAGTATATACAGTATCTCTACCATCTAGCCAGGTCATTACAGTATATACAGTATCTCTACCATATACAGACACCAACTAGTATCCCCTTTATGATCTAGCCAGGTCATTACAGTATATACAGTATCTCTACCATCTGCCAGACACCAACTAGTATCCCCTTTATGATCTAGCCAGGTCATTACAGTATATACAGTATCTCTACCATATACAGACACCAACTAGTATCCCCTTTATGATCTAGCCAGGTCATTACAGTATATACAGTATCTCTACCATATACAGACACCAACTAGTATCTCCTTTATGATCTAACCAGGTCATTACAGTATATACAGTATCTCTACCATATACAGACACCAACTAGTATCCCCTTTATGATCTAGCCAGGTTATTACAGTATATACAGTATCTCTACCATATACAGACACCAACTAGTATCCCCTTTATGATCTAGCCAGGCCATTACAGTATATACAGTATCTCTACCATATACAGACACCAACTAGTATCCCCTTTATGATCTAGCCAGGTCATTACAGTATATACAGTATCTCTACCATATACAGACACCAACTAGTATCTCCTTTATGATCTAGCCAGGTCATTACAGTATATACAGTATCTCTACCATATACAGACACCAACTAGTATCCCCTTTATTATGTAGCCAGGTCATTACAGTATATACAGTATCTCTACCATATACAGACACCAACTAGTATCCCCTTTATGATCTAGCCAGGCCATTACAGTATATACAGTATCTCTACCATATACAGACACCAACTAGTATCCCCTTTATGATCTAGCCAGGTCATTACAGTATATACAGTATCTCTACCATATACAGACACCAACTAGTATCCCCTTTATTATCTAGCCAGGCCATTACAGTATATACAGTATCTCTACCATCTAGCCAGGCCATTACAGTATATACAGTATCTCTACCATCTAGCCAGGCCATTACAGTATATACAGTATCTCTACCATCTAGCCAGGTCATTACAGTATATACAGTATCTCTACCATCTAGCCAGGCCATTACAGTATATACAGTATCTCTACCATCTAGCCAGGTCATTACAGTATATACAGTATCTCTACCATCTAGCCAGGTCATTACAGTATATACAGTATCTCTACCATCTAGCCAGGCCATTACAGTATATACAGTATCTCTACCATATACAGACACCAACTAGTATCCCCTTTATGATCTAGCAGGGTCATTACAGTATATACAGTATCTCTACCATATACAGACACCAACTAGTATCCCCTTTATGTTCTAGCCAGGTCATTACAGTATATACAGTATCTCTACCATATACAGACACCAACTAGTATCCCCTTTATGATCTAGCCAGGTCATTACAGTATATACAGTATCTCTACCATATACAGACACCAACTAGTATCCCCTTTATGATCTAGCCAGGTCATTACAGTATATACAGTATCTCTACCATCTGCCAGACACCAACTAGTATCCCCTTTATGTTCTAGCCAGGTCATTACAGTATATACAGTATCTCTACCATATACAGACACCAACTAGTATCCCCTTTATGATCTAGCCAGGTCATTACAGTATATACAGTATCTCTACCATATACAGACACCAACTAGTATCCCCTTTATGATCTAGCCAGGTCATTACAGTATATACAGTATCTCTACCATATACAGACACCAACTAGTATCCCCTTTATGATCTAGCCAGGTCATTACAGTATATACAGTATCTCTACCATATACAGACACCAACTAGTATCCCCTTTATGATCTAGCCAGGCCATTACAGTATATACAGTATCTCTACCATATACAGACACCAACTAGTATCCCCTTTATGAACTAGCCAGGTCATTACAGTATATACAGTATCTCTACCATATACAGACACCAACTAGTATCCCCTTTATGATCTAGCCAGGTCATTACAGTATATACAGTATCTCTACCATATACAGACACCAACTAGTATCCCCTTTATGATCTAGCCAGGTCATTACAGTATATACAGTATCTCTACCATATACAGACACCAACTAGTATCTCCTTTATGATCTAGCCAGGTCATTACAGTATATACAGTATCTCTACCATATACAGACACCAACTAGTATCCCCTTTATGATCTAGCCAGGTCATTACAGTATATACTGTATCTCTACCATATACAGACACCAACTAGTATCCCATTTATGATCTAGCCAGGTCATTACAGTATATACAGTATCTCTACCATATACAGACACCAACTAGTATCCCCTTTATGATCTAGCCAGGTCATTACAGTATATACAGTATCTCTACCATATACAGACACCAACTAGTATCCCCTTTATGATCTAGCCAGGTCATTACAGTATATACAGTATCTCTACCATCTGCCAGACACCAACTAGTATCCCCTTTATGATCTAGCCAGGTCATTACAGTATATACAGTATCTCTACCATCTGCCAGACACCAACTAGTATCCCCTTTATGATCTAGCCAGGTCATTACAGTATATACAGTATCTCTACCATCTGCCAGACACCAACTAGTATCCCCTTTATGATCTAGCCAGGTCATTACAGTATATACAGTATCTCTACCATCTGCCAGACACCAGCTAGTATCCCCTTTATGATCTAGCCAGGTCATTACAGTATATACAGTATCTCTACCATATACAGACACCATCTAGTATCCCCTTTATGATCTAGCCAGGTCATTACAGTATATACAGTATCTCTACCATCTAGCCAGGTCATTACAGTATATACAGTATCTCTACCATCTAGCCAGGTCATTACAGTATATACAGTATCTCTACCATCTAGCCAGGCCATTACAGTATATACAGTATCTCTACCATCTAGCCAGGTCATTACAGTATATACAGTATCTCTACCATCTAGCCAGGTCATTACAGTATATACAGTATCTCTACCATATACAGACACCAACTAGTATCCCCTTTATGATCTAGCCAGGTCATTACAGTATATACAGTATCTCTACCATCTGCCAGACACCAACTAGTATCCCCTTTATGATCTAGCCAGGTCATTACAGTATATACAGTATCTCTACCATATACAGACACCAACTAGTATCCCCTTTATGATCTAGCCAGGTCATTACAGTATATACAGTATCTCTACCATATACAGACACCAACTAGTATCTCCTTTATGATCTAACCAGGTCATTACAGTATATACAGTATCTCTACCATATACAGACACCAACTAGTATCCCCTTTATGATCTAGCCAGGTTATTACAGTATATACAGTATCTCTACCATATACAGACACCAACTAGTATCCCCTTTATGATCTAGCCAGGCCATTACAGTATATACAGTATCTCTACCATATACAGACACCAACTAGTATCCCCTTTATGATCTAGCCAGGTCATTACAGTATATACAGTATCTCTACCATATACAGACACCAACTAGTATCTCCTTTATGATCTAGCCAGGTCATTACAGTATATACAGTATCTCTACCATATACAGACACCAACTAGTATCCCCTTTATTATGTAGCCAGGTCATTACAGTATATACAGTATCTCTACCATATACAGACACCAACTAGTATCCCCTTTATGATCTAGCCAGGCCATTACAGTATATACAGTATCTCTACCATATACAGACACCAACTAGTATCCCCTTTATGATCTAGCCAGGTCATTACAGTATATACAGTATCTCTACCATATACAGACACCAACTAGTATCCCCTTTATTATCTAGCCAGGCCATTACAGTATATACAGTATCTCTACCATCTAGCCAGGCCATTACAGTATATACAGTATCTCTACCATCTAGCCAGGCCATTACAGTATATACAGTATCTCTACCATCTAGCCAGGTCATTACAGTATATACAGTATCTCTACCATCTAGCCAGGTCATTACAGTATATACAGTATCTCTACCATCTAGCCAGGTCATTACAGTATATACAGTATCTCTACCATCTAGCCAGGCCATTACAGTATATACAGTATCTCTACCATCTAGCCAGGTCATTACAGTATATACAGTATCTCTACCATCTAGCCAGGCCATTACAGTATATACAGTATCTCTACCATCTAGCCAGGTCATTACAGTATATACAGTATCTCTACCATCTAGCCAGGTCATTACAGTATATACAGTATCTCTACCATCTAGCCAGGCCATTACAGTATATACAGTATCTCTACCATATACAGACACCAACTAGTATCCCCTTTATGATCTAGCAGGGTCATTACAGTATATACAGTATCTCTACCATATACAGACACCAACTAGTATCCCCTTTATGATCTAGCCAGGTCATTACAGTATATACAGTATCTCTACCATATACAGACACCAACTAGTATCCCCTTTATGATCTAGCCAGGTCATTACAGTATATACAGTATCTCTACCATATACAGACACCAACTAGTATCCCCTTTATGTTCTAGCCAGGTCATTACAGTATATACAGTATCTCTACCATATACAGACACCAACTAGTATCCCCTTTATGATCTAGCCAGGTCATTACAGTATATACAGTATCTCTACCATATACAGACACCAACTAGTATCCCCTTTATGATCTAGCCAGGTCATTACAGTATATACAGTATCTCTACCATCTGCCAGACACCAACTAGTATCCCCTTTATGTTCTAGCCAGGTCATTACAGTATATACAGTATCTCTACCATATACAGACACCAACTAGTATCCCCTTTATGATCTAGCCAGGTCATTACAGTATATACAGTATCTCTACCATATACAGACACCAACTAGTATCCCCTTTATGATCTAGCCAGGTCATTACAGTATATACAGTATCTCTACCATATACAGACACCAACTAGTATCCCCTTTATGATCTAGCCAGGTCATTACAGTATATACAGTATCTCTACCATATACAGACACCAACTAGTATCCCCTTTATGATCTAGCCAGGCCATTACAGTATATACAGTATCTCTACCATATACAGACACCAACTAGTATCCCCTTTATGAACTAGCCAGGTCATTACAGTATATACAGTATCTCTACCATATACAGACACCAACTAGTATCCCCTTTATGATCTAGCCAGGTCATTACAGTATATACAGTATCTCTACCATATACAGACACCAACTAGTATCCCCTTTATGATCTAGCCAGGTCATTACAGTATATACAGTATCTCTACCATATACAGACACCAACTAGTATCTCCTTTATGATCTAGCCAGGTCATTACAGTATATACAGTATCTCTACCATATACAGACACCAACTAGTATCCCCTTTATGATCTAGCCAGGTCATTACAGTATATACTGTATCTCTACCATATACAGACACCAACTAGTATCCCATTTATGATCTAGCCAGGTCATTACAGTATATACAGTATCTCTACCATATACAGACACCAACTAGTATCCCCTTTATGATCTAGCCAGGTCATTACAGTATATACAGTATCTCTACCATATACAGACACCAACTAGTATCCCCTTTATGATCTAGCCAGGTCATTACAGTATATACAGTATCTCTACCATCTGCCAGACACCAACTAGTATCCCCTTTATGATCTAGCCAGGTCATTACAGTATATACAGTATCTCTACCATCTGCCAGACACCAACTAGTATCCCCTTTATGATCTAGCCAGGTCATTACAGTATATACAGTATCTCTACCATCTGCCAGACACCAACTAGTATCCCCTTTATGATCTAGCCAGGTCATTACAGTATATACAGTATCTCTACCATCTGCCAGACACCAGCTAGTATCCCCTTTATGATCTAGCCAGGTCATTACAGTATATACAGTATCTCTACCATATACAGACACCATCTAGTATCCCCTTTATGATCTAGCCAGGTCATTACAGTATATACAGTATCTCTACCATCTGCCAGACACCAACTAGTATCCCCTTTATGATCTAGCCAGGCCATTACAGTATATACAGTATCTCTACCATATACAGACACCAACTAGTATCCCCTTTATGATCTAGCCAGGTCATTACAGTATATACAGTATCTCTACCATATACAGACACCAACTAGTATCCCCTTTATGATCTAGCCAGGCCATTACAGTATATACAGTATCTCTACCATATACAGACACCAACTAGTATCCCCTTTATGATCTAGCCAGGTCATTACAGTATATACAGTATCTCTACCATATACAGACACCAACTAGTATCCCCTTTATGATCTAGCCAGGTCATTACAGTATATACAGTATCTCTACCATATACAGACACCAACTAGTATCCCCTTTATGATCTAGCCAGGTCATTACAGTATATACAGTATCTCTACCATATACAGACACCAACTAGTATCCCCTTTATGATCTAACCAGGTCATTACAGTATATACAGTATCTCTACCATATACAGACACCAACTAGTATCCCCTTTATGATCTAGCCAGGTCATTACAGTATATACAGTATCTCTACCATATACAGACACCAACTAGTATCCCCTTTATGATCTAGCCAGGTCATTACAGTATATACAGTATCTCTACCATATACAGACACCAACTAGTATCCCCTTTATGATCTAGCCAGGTCATTATAGTATATACAGTATCTCTACCATATACGGGCCACCAACTAGTATCCCCTTTATGATCTAGCCAGGTCATTACAGTATATACAGTATCTCTACCATACAGACACCAACTAGTATCCCCTTTATGATCTAGCCAGGTCATTACAGTATATACAGTATCTCTACCATATACAGACAGCCTTCCATCTGACAGACACCAACTACTATCCCCTTCTATTATGTTACATTCATATTAGATGGCAAGACTCTGTAAAATGAGGTACTTGCAGCTGGGCTGTTGCAGTGTTCTACAATGTGCTCGACATGGCTGCTATCAACACGTGTTGTACAAGCAATGCCTTGTCAAGACAGTCAGCAGGAGAGATTTCATGATGGATCTGGCATGTGAGCTTTGTGAGAACCACATGAACGCAGAGAAAGAAGCTACAGTCACCAAGCAGGAAGCAGGTCCTGCTCTCCCTCTTCCCCCAGGCACCACATCTCCCTCGGGGGAGAAAGAAGCTACAGTCACCAAGCAGGAAGCAGGTCCTGTTCTCCCTCTTCCCCCAGGCACCACATCTCCCTCGGGGGAGAAAGAAGCTACAGTCACCAAGCAGGCAGCAGGTCCTGTTCTCCCTTTTCCCCCAGGCACCACATCTCCCTCGGGGGAGAAAGAAGCTACAGTCACCAAGCAGGCAGCAGGTCCTGCTCTCCCTTTTCCCCCAGGCACCACATCTCCCTCGGGGGAGAAAGAAGCTACAGTCACCAAGCAGGCAGCAGGTCCTGTTCTCCCTTTTCCCCCAGGCACCACATCTCCCTCGGGGGAGAAAGAAGCTACAGTCACCAAGCAGGCAGCAGGTCCTGCTCTCCCTTTTCCCCCAGGCACCACATCTCCCTCGGGGGAGAAAGAAGCTACAGTCACCAAGCAGGCAGCAGGTCCTGTTCTCCCTTTTCCCCCAGGCACCACATCTCCCTCGGGGGAGAAAGAAGCTACAGTCACCAAGCAGGAAGCAGGTCCTGTTCTCCCTCTTCCCCCAGGCACCACATCTCCCTCGGGGGAGAAAGAAGCTACAGTCACCAAGCAGGCAGCAGGTCCTGTTCTCCCTTTTCCCCCAGGCACCACATCTCCCTCGGGGGAGAAAGAAGCTACAGTCACCAAGCAGGAAGCAGGTCCTGTTCTCCCTCTTCCCCCAGGCACCACATCTCCCTCGGGGGAGAAAGAAGCTACAGTCACCAAGCAGGCAGCAGGTCCTGCTCTCCCTCTTCCCCCAGGCACCACATCTCCCTCGGGGGAGAAAGAAGCTACAGTCACCAAGCAGGAAGCAGGTCCTGTTCTCCCTCTTCCCCCAGGCACCACATCTCCCTCGGGGGAGAAAGAAGCTACAGTCACCAAGCAGGCAGCAGGTCCTGCTCTCCCTTTTCCCCCAGGCACCACATCTCCCTCGGGGGAGAAAAGAAGACACAATGTCAAGTCGGCAGGTGCACACCGAACAAGGCCAATGAAAACCGATTAGATTTGTTTGTGGACGCGAAGCATAAAGAGAAGATGGGATTGATTCACGTGTAAAGGCGCGGTACAGTGTCTGATACAATCAACAAATTATTGTTTTAATATCTTGTCATCAATATATTTCCACAAATATGTATTTATGAAATTCATCTTTTACAATTGTTCACTGGTGCTTTTGATTAGGAATACAGCAAATCGTTTCACCAGCGGACCTGGCTGGTTTTATTATTATTATAGATTTTTTTGTTTCTAATTTGTCAAAAGAAACTGTAAATTGACTTTATTAATTACTATAACTCTATTACTAATCAAATCTACAAATACAATTGATCAAATGGATTACGCTGTAGTGTTTTATTGTCAGGGAAATAGGCTGTAGGACAATTTTATTTTCTACTTTGTAGAATTAACAATTGTTATTTTATTTATATATTTCCACTCATATTTCTTCATGTAATTTATCCTTTACAATAGTTTATACACTATGTATCAAGTGTTTATTTAACAAACCATGTTTTCACACCTTGCACCGTGCTGGTTGATATGCATCTGATGCTTATGCTAATGTGGACGCCTGGCAACTTTCTCTAGCGGGGACGTATATGCTGATAGACCAGGTGGTTCTAGTGTTAATTAATGACTGGTAGATGGGTGTTCTGATAGGCTGATAGACCAGGTGGTTCTGGTGTTAAGGACTGGTAGATGGGTGTTCTGATAGGCTGATAGACCAGGTGGTTCTAGTGTTAAGGACTGGTAGATGGGTGTTCTGATAGGCTGATAGACCAGGTGGTTCTAGTGTTAAGGACTGGTAGATGGGTGTTCTGATAGGCTGATAGACCAGGTGGTTCTAGTGATAAGGACTGGTAGATGGGTGTTCTGATAGGCTGATAGACCAGGTGGTTCTAGTGTTAAGGACTGGTAGATGGGTGTTCTGATAGGCTGATAGACCAGGTGGTTCTAGTGTTAAGGACTGGTAGATGGGTGTTCTGATAGGCTGATAGACCAGGTGGTTCTAGTGTTAAGGACTGGTAGATGGGTGTTCTGATAGGCTGATAGACCAGGTGGTTCTAGTATTAATTAATGACTGGTAGATGGGTGTTCTGATAGGCTGATAGACCAGGTGGTTCTAGTGTTAAGGACTGGTAGATGGGTGTTCTGATAGGCTGAAAGACCAGGTGGTTCTAGTGTTAAGGACTGGTAGATGGGTGTTCTGATAGGCTGATAGACCAGGTGGTTCTAGTGTTAAGGACTGGTAGATGGGTGTTCTGATAGGCTGATAGACCAGGTGGTTCTAGTGTTAAGGACTGGTAGATGGGTGTTCTGATAGGCTGATAGACCAGGTGGTTCTAGTGTTAAGGACTGGTAGATGGGTGTTCTGATAGGCTGAAAGACCAAGTGGTTCTAGTGTTAAGGACTGGTAGATGGGTGTTCTGATAGGCTGATAGACCAGGTGGTTCTAGTGTTAAGGACTGGTAGATGGGTGTTCTGATAGGCTGATAGACCAGGTGGTTCTAGTGTTAAGGACTGGTAGATGGGTGTTCTGATAGGCTGATAGACCAGGTGGTTCTAGTGTTAAGGACTGGTAGATGGGTGTTCTGATAGGCTGATAGACCAGGTGGTTCTAGTGTTAAGGACTGGTAGATGGGTGTTCTGATAGGCTGATAGACCAGGTGGTTCTAGTGTTAAGGACTGGTAGATGGGTGTTCTGATAGGCTGATAGACCAGGTGGTTCTAGTGATAATTAATGACTGGTAGATGGGTGTTCTAATAGGCTGATAGACCAGGTGGTTCTAGTGTTAAGGACTGGTAGATGGGTGTTCTGATAGGCTGATAGACCAGGTGGTTCTAGTGTTAATTAATGACTGGTAGATGGGTGTTCTAATAGGCTGATAGACCAGGTGGTTCTAGTGTTAAGGACTGGTAGATGGGTGTTCTGATAGGCTGAAAGACCAGGTGGTTCTAGTGTTAAGGACTGGTAGATGGGTGTTCTGATAGGCTGATAGACCAGGTGGTTCTAGTGTTAAGGACTGGTAGATGGGTGTTCTGATAGGCTGAAAGACCAGGTGGTTTTAGTGTTAAGGACTGGTAGATGGGTGTTCTGATAGGCTGATAGACCAGGTGGTTCTAGTGTTAAGGACTGGTAGATGGGTGTTGCTCATGCATTCACTCATGCTGACCGGCTCCAGTACTTTATTCTTGACTAAACCTCCAAGTCAGCCTAGACTTTTGGTCTGATAGCAGAAGCTACAGGTCCTGCTTTCAGAACCTTTGGTTTGCTGTCTGGCTTAATGCCAAGCTTCCCTGTGATGTCGTTCATACAACCCTGCTGTCCATTAAATCTGTCTGTTTCTTTAAGATGGCAGGTAGGTCTATGTCTCCACGTGTCATTGTCTGCATTGATGGCCAGTCCAGTGTGATTTTCTCCAACTATGAACATCCCAGTAGTGACACATAGTCTCCTTTCAGGAGGTAGAGTGGCAGCTTTCAGTTTGTCTGTATACCTGAACTGTGACATCAGTGATGTCTCTCAAGGTGACAGATTCACCTGTGTAAGTCTTTAACACGAGGTGCGCTGGTTGAAGTGGAAGGTGTTTCAGTGTGATTTCCTGGTCTGATGAGTCACTCACCTCAGTGTTCTCTTACTCAATAGTGTGAACATGTTTCTTGTTTCCCGTTTTGCATTTTCTGTTCTCTTTTTGTTTCTAGAGGATTTGTCAAGTGTGTATTTTTTTACCACAGGCTGGACAATCCATGTCCTTACACCAGCATGTAGAATCCTGACACCCCTTTATACCACAGGCTGGACAATCCATGTCCTTACACCAGCATGTAGAATCCTGACATCCCTTTATACCACAGGCTGGACAATCCATGTCCTTACACCAACATGTAGAATCCTGACATCCCTTTATACCACAGGCTGGACAATCCATGTCCTTACACCAGCATGTAGAAGAAGCCTGATGTCCCACCTTGCCACAGTGGAAGAGAGACACAATACTGTTAAAATATATATCAGAACTAATAGCAGCAGGAATGGTTATACAGCTAGAGACACAATACTGTTAATATATATATCAGAACTAATAGCAGCAGGAATGGTTATACAGCTAGAGACACAATACTGTTAAAATATATATCAGAACAAATAGCAGCAGGAATGGTTATACAGCTAGAGACACAATACTGTTCAAATATAAATATCAGTATATTATGTAAACCAGGTATTGCAGGTAAATACAATTATAATTAACCACATATAAAATCACTCACCTGAGCTGCATCAACCCCTCCTGGGACCACCCCAACCCACCCTCCATCCCCTCCTGGGACCACCCCAACCCACCCTCCATCCTCTCCTGGGACCACCCCAACCCACCCTCCAACCCCTCCTGGGACCACCCCAACCCACCCTCCATCCCCTCCTGGGACCACCCCAACCCACCCTCCATCCCCTCCTGGGACCACCCCACCCCACCCTCCATCCCCTCCTGGGACCAACCCAACCCACCCTCCTACACCTCCTGGGACCAACCCAACCCACCCTCCAACACCTCCTGGGACAGATTTTGACTCATATTGAGTGATAAGACTGAGCTATTTAAAAACACTTTTTCAACATTTCAAGATAGCAGTTAGTTCAGTTTGATCTTATTAAAGACAGCTGTATCATTTTTTTATTCATTTTGACATATTGTTTGGGACGACTTTTTTTGCTCTGTTTGAAGGCTGTCAGCTTCTTCTCAGGAAGAGAATCCCTTAGCCTTTCGACTAATTTTGGGTTAGTTCGACTAATTTTTGGTTAGTTCTCTCAAGAAGAACTAACCCATCTCAACATGACAGAAAGTAAGACAGGGAAACCCATCTCAACATGACAGAAAGTAAGACAGGAGTCCCTGACCTTATCTTCTCTCAAGAAGATGTCTGGTAGGCCCATTTAAATACCTTTTTTGGACATTTCAAGATAGCAGATGTTTGAGTTGGGTCTAAATACTAATACCTACAGCCCGGTTGTTAACCTGTTAGGGCTAGGGGGCAGTATTTACACGGCCGGATAAAAAACGTACCCGATTTAATCTGGTTACTACTCCTGCCCAGTAACTAGAATATGCATATCATTATTGGCTTTGGATAGAAAACACCCTAAAGTTTCTAAAACTGTTTGAATGGTGTCTGTGAGTATAACAGAACTCATATGGCAGGCAAAAACCTGAGAAGATTCCATGCAGGAAGTGCCCTGTCTGACAATTTCTTGGCCTTCTTGATTATCTCTATCCATTACTATCTTGAAATGTTGAAAAAGTGTTTTTAAATAGCTCAGTCTTATCACTCAATACTGTGTTATCTCAAGAAGAACTAACCCATCTCAACATGACAGAAAGTAAGACAGGAGAACCTATTTCAACATGACAGAGAGTAAGTCAGGAGTCCCTGACCTTATCTTCTCTCAAGAAGATGTCTGGTAGGCCCATTTAAATACCTTTTTTGGACATTTCAAGAGCCGTCCGCCAGTCCGGAGCCGCCAGAGCCGCCCGCCAGTCCAGAGCCGCCCGCCAGTCCGGAGCTGCCCGCCAGTCCAGAGCCGCCCGCCAGTCCAGAGCCGCCAGAGCCGCCCGCCAGTCCAGAGCCACCTAAGTGGGCGAAGCCTAGGGTGGAGCGGAGTCCACGTCCCGAACCTAAGCCACCTCCAGTATAGGTGGGTTGGGGAGGGGGGGTGTAGCACTAGTGCCGTCGTTGACGGCAGCCACCCTCCCTTCCCTCCCTTTTTGTTTAGGGGGTATTTGGGTTTTGTTTTTGTTCTTGTTTTGGGGGGGATTTTGGTTTTTCTTTTTAGGTGCATTCTGGGGTCTGCACCTTTAGGGGGGGTACTGTCACGTCCTGACCAGCAGAGGGAGTAATTGTATTATATTTGGTCAGGATGTGGCAGAGGGGTATTTGTTTCATATGGTTCGGGTTGTGTGTGTTATTTAAGGGGTGTTTGATTTATGTAGTCTGGGGTTTAAGTTTTGTTCTAGTGTTGGTGTCACGTCCTGACCAGCAGATGGAGCTATTGTTTTAGTTTTGGGGTCAGGACGTGGCAGTTTTGTGTATGAGAATGTTTGTATTGTTGATTGGGACTTCCAATTGAAGGCAGGTGTGTTGAGTTGCCGTTGATTGGAAGTCCTATATAGGTGTGTGTGTTTTTCTTTGGGGTTGTGGGTGGTTGTTCTTGCACTGCGTTTTTGTATGCCTGTAAGACTGTCCCTGTTGTGTTTATTGTTTTTTCAGTGGATGCTTTACTCCTTTTTTTAAAATTAAAATATGAGCATCCATATTCCCGCTGCGCCTTGGTCCTCCTTTCAACAGCACGAAGGATTTTGTGACAGAACCACCCACCAAAGGACCAAGCAGCAGAAGAGGAGGAAGCCACTGGAGAAAGAAATGGAGGAATGGACCTGGCAGGACGAAAGACAATTCTGGGAGGACAAGTTAAGGGAGCTAAGGGAACCTGAGAGGCAGCCCCAACATTTTTTTGGGGGGGGGCACACGAGTAGTTTGGCCAGGCCAGGGAAGAGCCGTAAGCCAGCTACCCGTGACTACAGGGAGGTGCGTATGAGGTGGAGGGCGCCATGTTACGCTGAGGTACGCACCATCTCGCCTATACGGACGCACAGCCCAATCCGCCCGGTACCAGCGCCCCGCAGGTGCCAGGGCAAGGTGAGCATCGAGCGGAAGGGGTGAAGCCAACCCTGCACTCAAGACCACCAGTGCGCCCTTTCGGTCCGGTGTTTCCCGCTAGACGCACTAGCATGGAGGTGCGTGTCTCCAGGCTGGCACGTCCAGTACCAGCCCCACGCATCAGGAGTCTAGTGCGTCAGCCCAGTCTCGCCAGGCGTAAGTCGCCAGAGCTGCCCGCCAGTCAGGAGCCGCCAGAGCCGCCCGCTAGTCAGAAGCTGCCAGAGCCGACTGCCCGGTTCTGCCAGAGTGGCCCGACTGCCCGGTTCTGCCAGAGTGGCCCGACTGCCCGGTTCTGCCAGAGTGGCCAGACTGCCCGGTTCTGCCAGAGTGGCCCGACTGCCCGGTTCTGCCAGAGGTGCCCGCCTGCCCGGATCTGTCAGGGTGCCCTGCCTGCCCTCCGGCCCAGCCCGAGTGGCCCTCCTGTCCTCCGGCCCAGCCCGAGTGGCCCTCCTGTCCTCCGGTCCAGCCCGACTGGCCCTCCTGCCCCCCGGCCCAGCCCGAGTGGCCCTCCTGTCCCCCGGCCCAGCCCGAGTGGCCCTCCTGCCCTCCGGCCCAGCCCGAGTGGCCCTCCTGTCCTCCGGCCCAGCCCGAGTGGCCCTCCTGTCCTCCGGCCCAGCCCGAGTGGTCCTCCTGTCCTCCGGCCCAGCCCGAGTGGCCCGCATGTCTTCCGACCCAGCCCGAGTGGTCGGTCTGCCAGGGTCAGCCCGAGTGGCCCGTCTGCAGCTATCGGCGCCACCAAAGTGGGCGACGCCGAAGGTGGAGCGAGGTCCATGTCCTGCACCTGAGCCACCTCCAGGATAGGTGGGTTGGGGAGGGAGGGTGTAGCACAGTGCCGTCGGTGACAGCAGCCACCCTCCCTTCCCTCCCTTATTGTTTAGGGGTTATTGTTTATGGGTTTTTTGTTGGTGTTTTCTGTTGGTAGGTGCATTCCGGGGTCTGCACCTTTAGGGGGGGGGGTACTGTCACGTCCTGACCAGCAGATGGAGCTATTGTTTTAGTTTTGGGGTCAGGACGTGGCAGTTTTGTGTATGGGAATGTTTGTATTGTTGATTGGGACTTCCAATTGAAGGCAGGTGTGTTGAGTTGCCGTTGATTGGAAGTCCTATATAGGTGTGTGTGTTTTTCTTTGGGGTTGTGGGTGGTTGTTCTTGCACTGCGTTTTTGTATGCCTGTAAGACTGTCCCTGTTGTGTTTATTGTTTTTTCAGTGGATGCTTTACTCCTTTTTTAAAAATTAAAATATGAGCATCCATATTCCCGCTGCGCCTTGGTCCTCCTTTCAACAGCACGATGGATTTTGTGACAGTTGGTTTTCTATGGTTTATCTAGTTGTTCTGTTTCTTTGTTAGTCTGTGTGGCTCCCGATCAGGAACAGCTGTATGTCGTTGTTCCTGATTGGGAGCCATATATTAGGAGTGTGTTTTCACCTGGGGTTTGTGGGTTGTTGATTTTGCACTGCTGTATGTAAGTCCAAAAAATGACAAACCGACAGACAGGCTTTCTTGTTTTCCGTGTTCATTTTATTCTAATTAAATAGAAGAATGAGCATTCCCATCTGCGTTTTGTCATCCATTCACCACGACAGCCATTACAACATGAGACAGGGAGAAGCAATGTAAAATCAATAATGAAATTGTTTCCACAATTAACATGCTTTTTCTTGTTTCAAGTATGTTTTATTATGAAAAGTACAATATAACCATGTATACTTGTACAACTATGGAGCGTATGTCCACATATAATTGTACAATTGGTTTTTCCAACATAAAAGACAAGAAATGATCACATTGGTATTTTAACAGTGTTATTTTAAGAGTTTAAATGTTTAAACAGAGGATACATCTAAAACAGGATAAAACAAGTGCAGTATGTTGTGAGAATGTTACTTTAACGTCGACTCATAACGTCACACTATAACTTCATGGGAGTCTTGTGGAAAGACTGAATGTTGTTTTGGGTGGATTGAGTGACGTCTTCATCAACATTTTGCAGAATATTCCGGTAATATTTTCACCTCTTGTCGGCTGCAGACATTCATAAGGAGTTCCAGTAGTTTATTTGCCATTTGCAGGTATTAAAAGTAATACATACATCTCTCTCACATACAGGACAGTACATACCAGAGGAGGCTGCTGAGGGGAGGACGGCTCATAATAATGTCTGGAACAGAGTGAATGAAATGGAACACATGGAAACCACGTGTTTAATACCATTCCTCTTATTCCACTCCAGCCATTACAAGCCTGTCCTCCCTAAATAAGGTCCCACCAACCTCCTGTGGTACAAACACAAACAGTAAAATATATCATAATAAATGTAAAGTGGTAAAAGATCTGAAAATATTACAAGCCTGTCATGTGTGTGTCCATTGTGTGTCTGTGTGTCAGTGTTTATGTGTGTCAGTGTGTGTGTGTGTCAGTGTTTGTGTGTGTGTGTCCAGTGTGTGTGTGTGTGTGTATCCAGTGTGTGTGTGTGTCCAGTGTCTGTGTCAAGTGTGTGTGTGCATGTCCAGAGTGTGTGTGTGTGTGTGTGTGTGTGTCCAGTGTGTGCGTGTGTGTGTGTGTGTCCAGTGTGTTGGTGTGTGTGTGTGTGTCCAGTGTGTGTGTGTGTGTGTGTGTCCAGTGTGTGTGTGTGTGTCCAGTGTCTGTGTCAAGTGTGTGTGTGCATGTCCAGAGTGTGTGTGTGTGTGTGTGTGTGTGTGTGTGTCCAGTGTGTGTGAGTATGTGCCCAGTGTTTGTGTGTGTGTTCAGTGTGTGTGAGTATGTGCCCAGTGTTTGTGTGTGTCCAGTGTGTGTGTCCAGTGTGTGTGTGTTTCAGTGTGTGAGTATGTGCCCAGTGTGTGTGTGTGTGTGTGTGTTCAGTGTGTGTGTGTGTGTGTACAGTGTTTGTGTGTGTGTGTACAGTGTGTGTGTGTGTGTGTGTGTGTCCAGTGTGTGTGTGTGTGTGTTTAGTTTGTGTGTGTTCAGTGTGTGTGTGTGTGTGTTGAGTGTGTGTGTGTTGAGTGTATGTTTATGTGTGTGTCCAGTTTGTGTCCAGTGTGTGTGTGTGTCCAGAATGTCTGTGAGTGTGTGTGCATTTTGTGTCCATTGTGTGTGTGTCCAATTTGTTTCCAGTGTGTGTGTGTGTTGAGTGTGTGTATATCCAGTGTGTGTGTGTGTGTCCAGTGTGTGTGTGTGTGTCCAGTGTGTTGGTGTGTGTGTGTGTGTCCAGTGTGTGTGTGTGTGTGTGTGTCCAGTGTGTGTGTGTGTCTGTGTCCAGTGTGTGCGTGTGTCCAGTTTGTGTGTGTGTCTAGTGTGTGTATGTGTGTGTGTGTGTGTGTGTGTGTGTGTGTGTGTGTGTGTGTGTGTGTGTCCAGTGTGTGTGTGTGTGTGTGTGTTTGTGTGTGTCCAGTGTGTGTATGTGTTCATGTGTGTATAAATGTGTGTGTGTGTGTGTGTGTGCGTGTCCGTGTGTGTGTGTGTGTGTGTGTGTGTGTGTGTGTGTGTGTGTTATTATTTACAGGGACAATGAGGTGTCATACCAAACCCTAAACCCTGGATAGAGGGGCTCAGTGAATGTGGAGGTGAATGTGATCAGGTGGGTCAGTGTGTCAGAGGAGGCTCTATAGAAGGACAGAGTGCCGGCTGACCAGTCCAGATACACTCCTACTCTGTGGGAGCTGGAGGAGGGGACGTCTATGGTAGTGGAATTATTATTATACCAGCTGGAGGAGGGGACGTCTATGGTAGTGGAGTTATTATTATACCAGCTGGAGGAGGGGACGTCTATGGTAGTGGAGTTATTATTATACCAGCTGGAGGAGGGGACGTCTATGGTAGTGGAGTTATTATTATACCAGCTGGAGGAGGAGACGTCTATGGTAGTGGAGTTATTATTATACCAGCTGGAGGAGGGGACGTCTATGGTAGTGGAGTTATTATTATACCAGCTGGAGGAGGGGACGTCTATGGTAGTGGAGTTATTATTATACCAGCTGGAGGAGGGGACGTCTATGGTAGTGGAGTTATTATTATACCAGCTGGAGGAGGGGACGTCTATGGTAGTGGAGTTATTATTATACCAGCTGGAGGAGGGGACGTCTATGGTAGTGGAGTTATTATTATACCAGCTGGAGGAGGGGACGTCTATGGTAGTGGAGTTATTATTATACCAGCTGGAGGAGGGGACGTCTATGGTAGTGGAGTTATTATTATACCAGCTGGAGGAGGGGACGTCTATGGTAGTGGAGTTATTATTATACCAGCTGGAGGAGGGGACGTCTATGGTAGTGGAGTTATTATTATACCAGCTGGAGGAGGGGACGTCTATGGTAGTGGAGTTATTATTATACCAGCTGGAGGAGGGGACGTCTATGGTAGTGGAGTTATTATTATACCAGCTGGAGGAGGGGACGTCTATGGTAGTGGAGTTATTATTATACCAGCTGGAGGAGGGGACGTCTATGGTAGTGGAGTTATTATTATACCAGCTGGAGGAGGGGACGTCTATGGTAGTGGAGTTATTATTATACCAGCTGGAGGAGGGGACGTCTATGGTAGTGGAGTTATTATTATACCAGCTGGAGGAGGGGACGTCTATGGTAGTGGAGTTATTATTATACCAGCTGGAGGAGGGGACGTCTATGGTAGTGGAGTTATTATTATACCAGCTGGAGGAGGGAACGTCTATGGTAGTGGAGTTATTATTATACCAGCTGGAGGAGGGGACGTCTATGGTAGTGGAGTTATTATTATACCAGCTGGAGGAGGGGACGTCTATGGTAGTGGAGTTATTATTATACCAGCTGGAGGAGGGGACGTCTATGGTAGTGGAGTTATTATTATACCAGCTGGAGGAGGGGACGTCTATGGTAGTGGAGTTATTATTATACCAGCTGGAGGAGGGGACGTCTATGGTAGTGGAGTTATTATTATACCAGCTGGAGGAGGGGACGTCTATGGTAGTGGAGTTATTATTATACCAGCTGGAGGAGGGGACGTCTATGGTAGTGGAGTTATTATTATACCAGCTGGAGGAGGGGACGTCTATGGTAGTGGAGTTATTATTATACCAGCTGGAGGAGGGGACGTCTATGGTAGTGGAGTTATTATTATACCAGCTGGAGGAGGGGACGTCTATGGTAGTGGAGTTATTATTATACCAGCTGGAGGAGGGGACGTCTATGGTAGTGGAGTTATTATTATACCAGCTGGAGGAGGGGACGTCTATGGTAGTGGAGTTATTATTATACCAGCTGGAGGAGGGGACGTCTATGGTAGTGGAGTTATTATTATACCAGCTGGAGGAGGGGACGTCTATGGTAGTGGAGTTATTATTATACCAGCTGGAGGAGGGGACGTCTATGGTAGTGGAGTTATTATTATACCAGCTGGAGGAGGGGACGTCTATGGTAGTGGAGTTATTATTATGCCAGCTGGAGGAGGGGACGTCTATGGTAGTGGAGTTATTATTATACCAGCTGGAGGAGGGGACGTCTATGGTAGTGGAGTTATTATTATACCAGCTGGAGGAGGGGACGTCTATGGTAGTGGAGTTATTATTATACCAGCTGGAGGAGGGGACGTCTATGGTAGTGGAGTTATTATTATACCAGCTGGAGGAGGGGACGTCTATGGTAGTGGAGTTATTATTATACCAGCTGGAGGAGGGGACGTCTATGGTAGTGGAGTTATTATTATACCAGCTGGAGGAGGGGACGTCTATGGTAGTGGAGTTATTATTATACCAGCTGGAGGAGGGGACGTCTATGGTAGTGGAGTTATTATTATACCAGCTGGAGGAGGGGACGTCTATGGTAGTGGAGTTATTATTATGCCTGGCAGAGTATCTGTTGTCAGAGCAGATCAGACTCCAGGACTTGTCATTACATCCAAGCCAACAGTCATCACCCCTTCCTCTCCTGTTGATTCCTTTATATGTCACTCCTATATCAGCCCCCATTATCCCACTCCACTCTACCTCCCAGTAACAGCGCCCAGTCAGACCCTCTCTACACAGCACCTGTCCCCAGTCCTCAAATCTCTCTGGGTGATCAGGATACGGCTGCTCCTCTCTCCTACAAGTCACCTTTCTGTTCTCCTCAGACAGAGAGAGGAGTCTGTTTACTGTGTTTGGGTCCAGTGTGAGATCACAGACATCTGATGGATGAAACCAGACACAATATTAGAAATCATCATCATTCACATTAGAATGTTAACTCACTTTTCACTAATTCATTTAATGTAGATGTTTCTAGGTATCAAAAGGAGAAGTTAAGGTAACTTGAGACTTGTTGAATGATCATATGTTATACTGTATGGTAATATAAAACACACTTATTCACATTAATTACACACACACACACACACACACACACATCAACTATTTGTAAACGTTGGTGTCCCTGATTTGTGCTTCTGTAGAACTACAGCTGATATTTAATATGACCAAGTCAGTAATGATGGTGGTCTTTGACTTAACTTGAATTAAGACTTATTCTTAGTCATATTCTTCACAGCAGTCAACACTCACATTTTCTAAGTCCAGGTTTCATTCTGTTCTCTCCACCATGTTCCACACTGTAGCGGTAAGCAGAAGAACAGACAGTCATTGAGGGATACACCTGAACTCTCACACACACACACACACACACACACACACACACGACACACACACAGTCAGCATATAGCTTTGTCCAAGTGGTGGTCAGAATGTTTGTATTAACTAGCCTGAAAAGTCAAACATGTCTGATATGAACATTGACATAAACCCTCCACATACTTGAGTTTCTCCAGTCTGCAGTGTGGATCCTCCAGTCCAGCAGAGAGCAGTCTGACTCCTGAGTCTCCTGGGTGATTGTAGCTCAGGTCCAGCTCTCTCAGGTGTGAGGGGTTTGACCTCAGAGCTGAGACCAGAGAAGCACAGGCTTCCTCTGTGACTAGACAGCCTGACAGCCTGCAAAGAGTCAAATCATATTAAAATCACACTGATATTCTTTGGTGGTGAAAATAGTGGCAGTATATTTCTTCAACATATTCAGATATATCAGTCATGAAACCTTCCATATCTATTCAGAAATGAATGTATCATATTATAAATTACAAATTATCAATGTGTTACCTGCAGATAGAAACATATATAGTACAAATATTTGAGTAGACTGACCAGACCAGTTTAAAAGCAGTATCAGTCAAAAGACAGACAGTGAGGTATCAGATTTAGATTGTATTGAGTATACAGTCCACACCATATCTATTTTGACAGTGAAGATAACAATTTAAATGTGGTTCTAAACTCTAACATTTTGGATTTCAGATCAAATGTTTCATATGAGGTGACAGTATATAATGTCACCTTTTATTTGAGGATATTTTCATACATATCTGTTTCATTATTTAGAAAAATGAAAGCACTTTATGTATCTAGTCCCCCTATTTAAAGAAGTCATATGTTTTCTGACCAATTCACTCATAGTGGCTTAAAGTAGTCACAAGTTGAGTATTTGATCCGATATTCCTTGAACGCAGCGACTACATCAAGCTTGTGACTCAAACTCGTTGATTGATTTTTCAGTTTGTTTTGGTTGTGTTTTGGGTTGTGTTTTGCCCAATATTAAAATGGTGGATGGTGTAACGTCTGCTTCCAGCTCACACTCTCAAACACGTAGATCCCCCTGAACGCAGCTCACTCTCCAGATCCCAGTCACCTGAATTCTGATCACCTGTTCACACACCTGTATGTCATTATCAAACTCTATTTAGTTCAGTTCTTTGCACCCCCATCATTGTGATGTAATGTTTGATTTGCGACACACGGCTATTCGGAGCGCTGAGTTTCCTTTAATTTACTCCTCCCGTGTATGATAGTTTTTGCCTGCCTCCCTGCCTCCCTAACGACGCCTTTTGCCTATTCCCTGCCTGTACCTTAGCCCATTGGATTTCCTGTTATCAACCTATTCCCTGCCTGTACCTTAGCCCATTGGATTTCCTGTTATCAACCTATTCCCTGCCTGTACCTTAGCCCATTGGATTTCCTGTTATCAACCTATTCCCTGCCTGTACCTTAGCCCATTGGATTTCCTGTTATCAACCTATTCCCTGCCTGTACCTTAGCCCATTGGATTTCCTGTTATCAACCTATTCCCTGCCTGTACCTTAGCCCATTGGATTTCCTGTTATCAACCTATTCCCTGCCTGTACCTTAGCCCATTGGATTTCCTGTTATCAACCTATTCCCTGCCTGTACCTTAGCCCATTGGATTTCCTGTTATCAACCTATTCCCTGCCTGTACCTTAGCCCATTGGATTTCCTGTTATCAACCTATTCCCTGCCTGTACCTTAGCCCATTGGATTTCCTGTTATCAACCTATTCCCTGCCTGTACCTTAGCCCATTGGATTTCCTGTTATCAACCTATTCCCTGCCTGTACCTTAGCCCATTGGATTTCCTGTTATCAACCTATTCCCTGCCTGTACCTTAGCCCATTGGATTTCCTGTTATCAACCTATTCCCTGCCTGTACCTTAGCCCATTGGATTTCCTGTTATCAACCTATTCCCTGCCTGTACCTTAGCCCATTGGATTTCCTGTTATCAACCTATTCCCTGCCTGTACCTTAGCCCATTGGATTTCCTGTTATCAACCTATTCCCTGCCTGTACCTTAGCCCATTGGATTTCCTGTTATCAACCTATTCCCTGCCTGTACCTTAGCCCATTGGATTTCCTGTTATCAACCTATTCCCTGCCTGTACCTTAGCCCATTGGATTTCCTGTTATCAACCTATTCCCTGCCTGTACCTTAGCCTATTGGATTTCCTGTTATCAACCTATTCCCTGCCTGTACCTTAGCCTATTGGATTTCCTGTTATCAACCTATTGCCTGATCTCCCGGACCACGGCCTTTTCCCTGCCTGTTGCATTTTTGGACCCTTTTTGATCTTCTGCCTGCCCCTGGACCTGTGGTCCTTTACAATAAACACCTGCTGAGCCCTGCACTTGAAACCAGCTCTCTGTCTCCCATCGTGTTCATTACAGATGGTGACTGGAGTCATTTTATTTATAAGTGAGTAGATAACATGTTTCTAAACACTACTAAAAGCATCCTGATGATGCCATGATTAAGAAAAATCATGAATGAATCATGAATAATAGTGAGAAAGTTACAGAAGCTACAATAAAACATGCTAACCTCTCACCATTACCAATAACAGAGGCTACAACAAAACATGCTAACCTCTCACCATTACCAATAACAGAGGATACAACAAAACATGCTAACCTCTCACCATTACCAATAACAGAGGCTACAACAAAACATGCTAACCTCTCACCATTACCAATAACAGAGGCTACAACAAAACATGCTAACCTCTCACCATTACCAATAACAGAGGCTACAACAAAACATGCTAACCTCTCACCATTACCAATAACAGAGACTACAACAAAACATGCTAACCTCTCACCATTACCAATAACAGAGGATACAACAAAACATGCTAACCTCTCACCATTACCAATAACAGAGGATACAACAAAACATGCTAACCTCTCACCATTACCAATAACAGAGGCTACAACAAAACATGCTAACCTCTCACCATTACCAATAACAGAGAGGCTACAACAAAACATGCTAACCTCTCACCATTACCAATAACAGAGGCTACAACAAAACATGCTAACCTCTCACCATTACCAATAACAGAGAGGCTACAACAAAACATGCTAACCTCTCACCATTACCAATAACAGAGGCTACAACAAAACATGCTAACCTCTCACCATTACCAATAACAGAGAGGCTACAACAAAACATGCTAACCTCTCACCATTACCAATAACAGAGAGGCTACAACAAAACATGCTAACCTCTCACCATTACCAATAACAGAGGCTACAACAAAACATGCTAACCTCTCACCATTACCAATAACAGAGGCTACAACAAAACATGCTAACCTCTCACCATTACCAATAACAGAGGCTACAACAAAACATGCTAACCTCTCACCATTACCAATAACAGAGACTACAACAAAACATGCTAACCCCTCACCATTACCAATAACAGAGGCTACAACAAAACATGCTAACCTCTCACCATTACCAATAACAGAGGCTACAACAAAACATGCTAACCTCTCACCATTACCAATAACAGAGACTACAACAAAACATGCTAACCTCTCACCATTACCAATAACAGAGAGGCTACAACAAAACATGCTAACCTCTCACCATTACCAATTACAGAGGCTACAACAAAACATGCTAACCTCTCACCATTACCAATAACAGAGGCTACAACAAAACATGCTAACCTCTCACCATTACCAATAACAGAGGCTACAACAAAACATGCTAACCTCTCACCATTACCAATGTATTTATTTATAAGCACCTCACATTGTGGTTACTCACTACATGGTAGATATTCCCTCAGCGAAGTATGGCAGTTCCATGCAAGTTTCCTCACCAAGTCCAAGGCAGCACAGCGACCCATGCAGACAGTACTCCTTAGTAACCGATATCCCCATGGCAACACGAACTCGTTAAACTTCCCAAGCAATTATCTCCCGGTGTCACACGATGCTAGGCTAACCTCTAGGGTGGCTAATACCTCCACGACGAGACGGTAGCTTCAGTCTTTACTAAGTTTTAACTAAATTATAACAACTCTTTTATTAAATAAAACATGTATTTCCCTTCATGTCTTAGTAGCTATGGGTTTTGTTGTAGTTCTGTCGTCTTCTTTTATAATTTTTCTTCACCAACCGTCCTGAGGTAAAACGTCCATCCTTTCATCAACGTCTTTTTCCCTCCCCGTTAACCAGGTCAACTCCCATTGGCCACAACTTAACAAGCGACCTTATTGGTCAAAACGTAAACTTCAAAGTAAAACAAACTATTCACTTATACATTAAATAAATATTTCTTCAAAAAGTAGAATGCATTAACAACATTACAGTTTAGGAGCAATTCAATCATCTTTTAAATATAATACCAATTAATTATAACAAATAAACTCAATACTTGGTTCAAACAAGGGTATTACAGAAACATACAGTCAATAATACAGTAGAAAAATAAGTCTATATACAATGTGAGCATAAGTGAAATAAGGGAGGTAAAGGCAAAAAAAGGCCATGGTGGCAAAGTAAATACAATATAGCAAGTAAAACACTGGAATGGAAGATATGCAGTGGAAGAAAGTGCAAAGTAGAAATAATGGGGAGCAAAGGAGCTAAATAAATAAATACAGTAGGGGAAGAAGTAGTTGGGCTAAATTATAGATGGGCTATGTACAGGTGCAGTAATCTGTGAGCTGCTCTGACAGCTGGTGCTTAAAGCTAGTGAGGGAGATAAGTGTTTCCAGTTTTAGTGATTTTTGTAGTTCGTTCCAGTCATTGGCAGCAGAGAACTGGAAGAAGAGGTGGCCGAAGGAGGAATTTGCTTTGGGGGTGACCAGGGAGATATACCTGCTGGAGCGCGTGCTACAGGTGGGTGCTGCTATGGTGACCAGTGAGCGGAGATGAGGGGGGACTTTCTTTACCTAGCAGGGTCTTGTAGATGACCTGGAGCCAGTGGGTTTGGCAACGAGTGTGAAGCGAGGGCCAGACAACGAGAGCGTACAGGTCGCAGTGGTGGGTAGTACAGTGGGGGGAAAAAGTATTTGATCCCCTGCTGATTTTCTACCTTTGCCCACTTACAAAGAAATGATCAGTCTATAATTTTAATGGTAGGTTTATTTGAACAGTGAGAGACAGAATAACAGCAAAAAAAATTAAGAAAAACGCATGTCAAAAATGTTGTATATTGATTTGCATTTTAATGAGGGAAATAAGTATTTGACCCCTCTGCAAAACATGACTTAGTACTTGGTGGCAAAACCCTTGTTGGCAATCAGAGGTCAGACGTTTCTTGTAGTTGGCCACCAGGTTTGCACACATCTCAGGAGGGATTTTGTCCCACTCCTCTTTGCAGATCTTCTCCAAGTCATTAAGGTTTCGAGGCTGACGTTTGGCAACTCGAACCTTCAGCTCCCTCCACAGATTTTCTATGAGATTAAGGTCTGGAGACTGGCTAGGCCACTCCAGCACCTTAATGTGCTTCTTCTTGAGCCACTCCTTTGTTGCCTTGGCCGTGTGTTTTGGGTCATTGTCATGCTGGAATACCCATCCACAACCCATTTCCAATGACCTGGCTGAGGGAAGGAGGTTCTCACCCAAGATTTGAAGGTACATGGCCCCGTCCTTCGTCCCTTTGATGCAGTGAAGTTGTCCTGTCCCCTTAGCAGAAAAACACCCCCAAAGCATAATGTTTCCACCTCCATGTTTGACGGTGGAGATGGTGTTCTTGGGGTCATAGGCAGCAATCCTCCTCCTCCAAACACGGCGAGTTGACTTGATGTCAAAGAGCTCCATTTTGGTCTCATCTGACCACAACATTTTCACCCAGTTGTCCTCTGAATCATTCAGATGTTCATTGGCAAACTTCAGACGGGCATGTATATGTATTCTTGAGCAGGAGGACCTTGCGGGCGCTGTAGGATTTCAGTCCTTCACGGCATAGTGTGTTACCAATTGTTTTCTTGGTGACTGTGGTCCCAGCTGCCTTGAGATCATTGACAAGATCCTCCCGTGGAGTTCTGGGCTGATTCCTCACCGTTCTCATGATCATTGCAACTCCACGAGGTGAGATCTTGCATGGAGCCCCAGGCCGAGGGATATTGACAGTTCTTTTGTGTTTCTTCCATTTGCGAATAATCGCACCAAATGTTGTCACCTCCTCACCAAGCTGCTTGGCGATGGTCGTGTAGCCCATTCCAGCCTTGTGTAGGTCTACAATCTTGTCCCTGACATCCTTGGAGAGCTCTTTGGTCTTGGCCATGGTGGAGAGTTTGGAATCTGATTGATTGATTGCTTCTGTGGACAGGTGTCTTTTTTTACAGGTAACAAGTTGCGGTTAGGAGCACTCCCTTTACTTAAGAGTGTGCTCCTAATCTCAGCTCGTTACCTGTATAAAAGACACCTGGGAGCCAGAAATCTTTCTGATTGAGAGGGGGTCAAATACTTATTTCCCTCATTAAAATGCAAATCAATTTATAACATTTCTGACATGAGTTTTTCTGGATGTTTTGGTTGTTATTCTGTCTCACTGTTCAAATAAACCATTAAAATTATAGACTGATCCTTTCTTTGTCAGTGGGCAAACGTACAAAATCAGCAGGGGATCAAATACTTTTTTCCCCCACTGTATATGGGGCTTTGGTGACAAAACGGATGGCACTGTGATAGACTGCATCCAATTTATTGAGTAGGGTATTTGGAGGCTATTTTGTAAATGACATCGCCGAAGTCGAGGATCGGTAGGATGGTCAGTTTTATAAGGGTATGTTTGGCCGCATGAGTGAAGGATGCTATGTTGTGAAATAGGAAGCCAATTCTAGATTTAACTTTGGATTGGATATGCTTATAGTGAGTCTGGAAGGAGAGTTTACAGTCTAACCAGACACCTAGGTATTTGTAGGTGTCCACATATTCTAAGTCAGAAGCGTCCAGAGTAGTGATGCTGGACGGGCGGGCAGGTGCAGGCAGCGATCGGTTGAAGAGCATGCATTTAGTTTTACTTGTATTTAAGAGCAGTTGGAGGCCACGGAAGGAGAGCTGTATGGCATTGAAGCTCGTCTGGAGGTTAGTTAATACAGTGTCCAAAGAAGGGCCAGAAGTATACAGAATAACACCAATAACAGAGGGGGTCTGATATTTGTGCCTCTGTAACTTTCTCATTCATCATCATTAATGATTCATTCATGATTATTCATAATCATGGTAGCATCCACATGAATGTAGAAGTGTTCAGAAACATCTTCTATTCTTACTGACAATACAAGTGAAGTGACTCCAAAATGACAGGATATTATTCACCGTTCAGTTTCTATTAGGAAAAACATCTTCCAAAACACAACCAAGACAAACTGAAAATGCATTCAACAAGTTTGTAGAATCACAAGCTTGATGTAATCACTGCAGGCATGGAATATGGTACAACTACTAAACTTATGACTACTTTAATACAATATAAGTGAATTTGTCCAAATAATTAAGACTTCTTCAAATAGGAGAATTAAGTACAGAAAGTGCTTTAATTTGTAAATGGTAAAACAGCTATGTATGAAAATACCGTCAAATAAAAGGTGACATTCTGTACTGTCACCTAATATGAAACATCTCAAATCCAAAATGCTGGAGCATAGCACCAAATTTAAAACTGTAAGCTTCACTGTCCAAACACATCTGGTGTGGACTATGTGTGTCTGGTAAACACATGTGGATCTGGTGAACAGTTATCACTTGTTGACCAACTACAGGAATACTGACCTCAGAGTCTCCAGTCTGCAGTGTGGATCCTCCAGTACAGCAGAGAGCAGCTTCACTCCTGAATCCTTCAGGTCATTGTTACTCAGGTACAGCTCTCTCAGGTGTGAGGGGTTTGACCTCAGAGCTGAGACCAGAGAAGCACAGCCTTCCTCTGTGACTAGACAGCCTGACAGCCTGCAAAGAGTCAAATCAAATTAAAATCACACTGCTATTCTTTGGTGGTGAAAATAGTGGCAGTATAATTTTTCAACATTTTTCAGATATCAGTGTCCTGAAACCTGCCATATCTATTCGTAAATTAATGTATCATCATTAAAAATGACAAATGATCAAAGTATTGCCTGCAGATAGAAACATGTATAGTACAAATATTTGAGTAGACTGACCAGACCAGTTTAAAAGCAGTATCAGTCAAAAGACAGACAGTGAGGTATCAGATTTAGATTGTATTGAGTATACAGTCCACACCATAGCTATTTTGACAATGAAGCAAACATTTTAAATGTGGCTCTATACTCCAACATTTTGGATTTCAGATCAAATGTTTCATATGAGGTTACAGTATATAATGTCACCTTTTATTTGAGGGTATTTTAATACATACAGTTGAAGTCAGAAGTTTACATATACCTTAGCCAAATACATTTAAACTCCATTTTTACAATTCCTGACATTTAATCCTAATAAAAATTCCCTGGCTTAGGTCAGTTAGGATCACCACTTTATTTTAAGAATGTGAAATGTCAGAATAATAGTAGAGAGAATGATTTATTTCAGCTTTTATTTCTTTCATCACATTCCCAGTGGGTCAGAAGTTTACATACACTCAATTAGTATTTGGTAGCATTGCCTTTAAATGGTTTAACTTGGGTTAAACGTTTCAGGTAGCCTTCCACAAGCTTCACACAATAAGTTGAGTGAATTTTGGCCCATTCCTCCTGACAGAGCTGGTGTAACTGAGTCAGGTTTGTAGGCCTCTTGCTCGCACACGCTTTTTCAGTTCTGCCCACAAATTTTCTATAGGATTGAGGTCAAGGTTTTGTGATGGCCACTCCAATACCTTGACTTTGTTGTCCTTAATCCATTTTGCCACAACTTTGGAAGTATGCTTGGGGTCATTGTCCATTTGGAAGACCCATTTGTGACCAAGCTTTAACTTCCTGACTGATGTCTCGAGATGTTGCTTCAATATATCCACAATTTTCCTGCCTCATGATGCCATCTATTTTGTGAAGTGCGCCAGTCCCTCCTGCAGCAAAGCACCCCCACAACATGATGCTGCCACCGCCGTGCTTCACAGTTGGGATGGTGTGATGGCTGTGTGGTCCCATGGTGTTTAGACTTGCGTACTATTGATTGAACGTGTTACCTTCAGGCGTTTGGAAATTGCTCCCAAGGATGAAGCAGACTTGTGGAGGTCTACAATTTTTTTTTCTGAGATGTTGGCTGATTCCTTTTCATTTTCCCATGATGTCAAGCAAAGAGGCACTGAGTTTGAAGGTAGGCCTTGAAATACATCCAAATTATGTCAATTAGTCTATCAGATGCTTCTAAAGCCATGACATAATTTTCTGGAATTTTCCAAGCTGTTTAAAGGCACAGTCAACTTAGTGTATGTAAACTTCTGACCCACTGGAATTGTGATACAGTGAATTATAAGTGAAATAATCTGTCTGTAATCAATTGTTTCAAAAATTACTTGTGTCATGCACAAGGTAGATGTCCTAACCGACTTGCCAAAACTATATAGTTTGTTAACAAGAAATTTGTGGAGAGGTTCAAAAACACGTTTTAATGACTCCAACCTAAGTGTATGTACACTTCCGACTTCAACTGTATGTGTTTCACGATTAAAAATTAAATTCTGATGATGCCATGATTAAGAAAAATCATGAATGAATCATGAATCTGAATGAGTGAGAAAGTTAAGAGGCTAAAACAAAACATGCTAACCTCTCACCATTACCAATAGCAGAGGCTACAACAAAACATGCTAACCTCTCACCATTACCAATAGCAGAGGCTACAACAAAACATGCTAACCTCTCACCACTACCAATAACAGAGGCTACAACAAAACATGCTAACCTCTCACCAATACCAATAACAGAGACTACAACAAAACATGCTAACCTCTCACCATTACCAATAACAGAGGCTACAACAAAACATGCTAACCACTCACCATTACCAATAACAGAGACTACAACAAAACATGCTAACCTCTCACCATTACCAATAACAGAGGCTACAACAAAACATGCTAACCTCTCACCATTACCAATAACAGAGGCTACAACAAAACATGCTAACCTCTCACCATTACCAATAACAGAGGCTACAACAAAACATGCTAACCTCTCACCATTACCAATAACAGAGGCTACAACAAAACATGCTAACCACTCACCATTACCAATAACAGAAGCTACAACAAAACATGCTAACCTCTCACCATTACCAATAACAGAGGCTACAACAAAACATGTGATCAGAATTCAGGTGACTGGGATCTGGAGAGTGAGCTGCGTTCAGGGGGATCTATGTGTTTGAGAGTGTGAGCTGGAAGCAGACGTTACACCATCCACCATTTTAATATTGGGCAAAACACAACCCAAAACACAACCAAAACAAACTGCAAAATCAATCAACGAGTTTGAGTCACAAGCTTGATGTAGTCGCTGCGTTCAAGGAATATCGGATCAAATACTCAACTTGTGACTACTTTAAGACACTATGAGTGAATTGGTCAGAAAACATATGACTTCTTTAAATAGGGGGACTAGATACATAAAGTGCTTTAATTTTTCTAAATGGTGAAACAGATATGTATGAAAATATCCTCAAATAAAAGGTGACATTATATACTGTCACCTCATATGAAACATTTGATCTGAAATCCAAAATGTTGGAGTTTAGAGCCACATTTAAAATGTTATCTTCACTGTCAAAATAGATGGTGTGGACTGTATACTCAATACAATCTAAATCTGATACATGTACCAATAACAGGGGATACAACAAAACATGCTAACCTCTCACCATTACCAATTTATTTATTTATTTCACCTTTATTTAACCAGGTAGGCAAGTTGAGAACAAGTTCTCATTTACAATTGCGACCTGGCCAAGATAAAGCAAAGCAGTTCGACACATACAACAACACAGAGTAACACATGGAGTTAAACAAATGTAACCCTCTCACCAGGCTTGAATATGACTCTCACAATATTAACATATGTAGAGTATCTCAGCAGCATGGGACTTTAGGTGAGAAGGACATCTCCAATAAGAATTCCTATTGTAAACTATCTAGGGTTATGACAATAGGGTATTAACTTCAGATGAAATGATTATAGGTTTCTGTTATTGAATCAGGATAAACCATCCCATGCATTAAATTGAAACAATTAATGACTCCACCAAGGCAACATACATAACGTTCCATAGGTGTATTAAAACATTTTCAACCACAAATACATGTTCAGACACAACATCAAAAGAAATAAAATAATAAACCCCAATGAGTCGTGCACAACCCGTGTCCAAATTAAGCACCTCACATTGTGGTTACTCACTACTTGGTAGATATTCCCTCAGCGAAGTATGGCAGTTCCATGCAGGTTTCCTCACAAAGTCCAAGGCAAGCACAGCTACCCATGCAGACAGTACTCCTTAGTAACCGATATCCCCATGGCAACACGAACTCGTTAAGCTTCCCAAGCAATTATCTCCCGGTGTCACACGATGCTAGGCTAACCTCTAGGCTGGCTAATACCTCCACGACGAGTCGGTAGCTTCAGTCTTTACTAAGTTTTAACTAAATTATAACAACTCTTTTATTAAATAAAACATGTATTTCCCTTCATGTCTTAGTAGCTATGGGTTTTGTTGTAGTTCTGTCGTCTTCTTTTATAATTTTTCTTCACCAACCGTCCTGAGGTAAAACGTCCATCCTTTCATCAACGTCTTTTCCCCTCCCGTTAACCAGGTCAACTCCCATTGGCCACAACTTAACAAGCGACCTTATTGGTCAAAACGTAAACTTCAAAGTAAAACAAACTATTCACTTATACATTAAATAAATATTTCTTCAAAAAGCATAATGCATTAACAACATTACAGTTTAGGAGCAATTCAATCATCTTTTAAATATAATACCAATTAATTATAACAAATAAAGTCAACACTTGGTTCAAACAAGGATATTACACAAACATACAGTCAATAATACAGTAGAAAAATAAGTCTATATACAATGTGAGCAAATGAAGTGAAATAAGGGAGGTAAAGGCAAAAAAAGGCCATGGTGGCAAAGTAAATACAATATAGCAAGTAAAACACTGGAATGGTAGATATGCAGTGGAAGAAAGTGCAAAGTAGAAATAATGGGGAGAAAAGGAGCTAAATAAATAAATACAGTAGGGGAAGAAGTAGTTGGGCTAAATTATAGATGGGCTATGTACAGGTGCAGTAATCTGTGAGCTGCTCTGACAGCTGGTGCTTAAAGCTAGTGAGGGAGATAAGTGTTTCCAGTTTTAGAGATTTTTGTAGTTCGTTCCAGTCATTGGCAGCAGAGAACTGGAAGGAGAGGCGGCCGAAGGAGGAATTGGCTTTGGGGGTGACCAGTGAGATATACCTGCTGGAGCGCGTGCTACAGGTGGGTGCTGCTATGGTGACCAGTGAGCGGAGATGAGGGGGGACTTTCTTTACCTAGCAGGGTCTTGTAGATGAACTGGAGCCAGTGGGTTTATTTCCCTCATTAAAATGCAAATCAATTTATAACATTTCTGACATGAGTTTTTCTGGATGTTTTTGTTGTTATTCTGTCTCTCACTGTTCAAATAAACCATTAAAATTATAGACTGATCCTTTCTTTGTCAGTGGACAAACGTACAAAATCAGCAGGGGATCAAATACTTTTTCCCCCCACTGTATATGGGGCTTTGGTGACAAAACGGATGGCACTGTGATAGACTGCATCCAATTTATTGAGTAGGGTATTGGAGGCTATTTTGTAAATGACATCGCCGAAGTCGAGGATCGGTACGATGGTCAGTTTTACGAGGGTATGTTTGGCAGCATGAGTGAAGGAGGCTATGTTGCGAAATAGGAAGCCAATTCTAGATTTAATTTTGGATTGGAGATGCTTAATGTGAGTCTGGAAGGAGAGTTTACAGTCTAACCAGACACCTAGGTATTTGTAGTTGTCCACATATTTTAAGTCAGAACCATCCAGAGTAGTGATGCTGGACAGGCAGGCAGGTGCAGGCAGCGATCGGTTGAAGAGCATGCATTTAGTTTTACTTGTATTTAAGAGCAGTTGGAGGCCACGGAAGGAGAGCTGTATGGCATTGAAGCTCGTCTAGAGGTTAGTTAACACAGTGTCCAAAGAAGGGCCAGAAGTATACAGAATAACACCAATAACAAAGGGGGTCTGATCTTTGTGCCTCTGTAACTTTCTCATTCATCATCATTCACGATTCATTCATGATTATTCATAATCATGGTAGCATCCACATGAACGTAGAAGTGTTCAGAAACATCTTCTATTCTTACTGACAATACAAGTGAAGTGACTCCAAAATGACAGGACATTATTCACCATTCAGTTTCTATTAGGAAAAACATAATCCAAAACACAACCAAAACAAACTGCAAATGAATTCAACAAGTTAGTAGAATCACAAGCTTGATGTAATCACTGCAGGCATGGAATATGGTACAACTACTAAACTTATGACTACTTTAATACAATATAAGTGAATTTGTCCAAATAATTAAGACTTCTTCAAATGGGAGAACTACGTACAGAAAGTGCTTTAATTTCTAAATGGTAAAACAGATATATATGAAAATATCCTCAACTAAAAGGTGACATTCTGTAAGGTCACCTAATATGAAACATCTCAAATCCAAAATGCTGGAGCATTGCACCACATTTAAAACTGTAAGCTTCACTGTCCAAACACATATGGTGTGGACTATGTGTGTCTGGTAAACACATGTGGATCTAGTGAACAGTTATCACTTGTTGACCAACTACAGGAATACTGACCTCAGAGTCTCCAGTTTACAGTGGGGATTATCCAGTCCAGCAGAGAGCAGCTTCACTCCTGAATCCTTCAGGTCATTGTTACTCAGGTCCAGCTCTCTCAGGTGTGAGGGGTTTGACCTCAGAGCTGAGACCAGAGAAGCACAGCTTTCCTCTGTGACTAGACAGCCTGACAGCCTGCAAAGAGTCAAATCAAATTAAAATCACACTGCTATGCTTTGGTGGTGAAAATAGTGGCAGTATAATTTTTCAACATTTTTCAGATATCAGTGTCCTGAAACCTGCCATATCTATTCGTAAATTAATGTATCATCATTAAAAATGACAAATGATCAAAGTATTGCCTGCAGATAGAAACATGTATAGTACAAATATTTGAGTAGACTCACCAGACCAGTTTAAAAGCAGTATCAGTCAAAAGACAGACAGTGAGGTATCAGATTTAGATTGTATTGAGTATACAGTCCACACCATAGCTATTTTGACAGTGAAGCAAACATTTTAAATGTGGCTAAGTACGATCTTTGTCCCCATGTGCAGTTGCAAACTGTAGTCTGGCTTTTTTATGGTGGTTTTGGAGCAGTGGCTTCTTCCTTGCTGAGCAACCTTTCAGATTATGTCGATATAGGACTCGTTTTACTGTGGATATAGATACTTTTGTACCTGTTTCCTCCAACATCTTCACAAGGTCCTTTGCTGTTGTTCTGGGATTGATTTGCACCAAAGTAAGTTAATCTCTAGGAGACAGAACGTGTCTCCTTCCTGAGCGTAATGGCGGCTGTGTGGTCCCATGGTGTTTATACTTAAGTACTATTGTTTGAACAGATGAACGTGTTACCTTCAGGCGATTGGAAATTGTTCCCAAGGATGAACCATACTTGTGGAGGTCTACAATTTTTTTTCTGAGATCTTGGCTGATTTCTTTTCATTTTCCCATGATGTCAAGTAAAGAGGCACTGAGTTTGAAGGTAGGCCTTGAAATACATCCAAATGATGTCAATTAGCCTACCAGATGCTTCTAAAGCCATAACTTAATTTTCTGGAATTTTCCAAGCTGTTTAAAGGCACAGTCAACTTAGTGTATGTAAACTTCTGACTCACTGGAATTGTGATACAGTGAATTATAAGTGAAATAATCTGTCTGTAAACAATTGATTCAAAAATTACTTGTGTCATGCACAAAGTAATGTCCTAACCGACTTGCCAAAACTATATAGTTTGTTAACAAGAAATTTGTGAGAGGTTCAAAAACACGTTTTAATGACTCCAACCTAAGTGTATGTAAACTTCTGACTTCAACTGTATGTGATTGACGATTAAAAATTAAATTCTGATGATGCCATGATTAAGAAAAATCATGAATAAATCATGAATCAGAATGAGTGAGAAAGTTAGAGGCCACAACAGAACATGCTAACCTCTCACCATTACCAATAACAGAAGCTACAACAAAACATGCTAACCTCTCACCATTACCAATAACAGAGGCTACAACAAAACATGCTAACCTCTCACCATTACCAATAACAGAAGCTACAACAAAACATGCTAACCTCTCACCATTACCAATAACAGAGGCTACAACAAAACATGCTAACCTCTCACCATTACCAATAACAGAAGCTACAACAAAACATGCTAACCTCTCACCATTACCAATAACAGAGGCTACAACAAAACATGCTAACCTCTCACCATTACCAATAACAGAGGCTACAACAAAACATGCTAACCTCTCACCATTACCAATAACAGAGGCGACAACAAAACATGCTAACCTCTCACCATTACTAATAACAGAGGCTACAACAAAACATACTAACCTCTCACCATTACCAATAACAGAGGCTAAAACAAAACATGCTAACCTCTCACAGTTACCAATAACAGAGGATACAACAAAACATGCTAACCTCTCACCATTACCAATAACAGAGGCTACAACAAAACATGCTAACCTCTCACCATTACCAATAACAGAGGCTACAACAAAACATGCTAACCTCTCACCATTTCAAATAACAGAGGCTACAACAAAACATGCTAACCTCTCACCGTTACCAATAACAGAGGCTACAACAAAACATGCTAACCTCTCACCATTACCAATAAAAGAGGCTACAACAAAACATGCTAACCTCTCACCATTACCAATAATAGAGGCTACAACAAAACATGCTAACCTCTCACCATTACCAATAACAGAGACTACAACAAAACATGCTAAACTCTCACCATTACCAATAACAGAGGCTACAACAAAACATGCTAACCTCTCACCATTACCAATAACAGAGGCTACAACAAAACATGCTAACCTCTCACCATTACCAATAACAGTGGCTACAACAAAACATGCTAACCTCTCACCATTACCAATAACAGAGACTACAACAAAACATGCTAACCTCTCACCATTACCAATAACAGAGGCTACAACAAAACATGCTAACCTCTCACCATTACCAATAACAGAGGCTACAACAAAACATGCTAACCTCTCACCATTACCAATAACAGAGGCTACAACAAAACATGCTAACCTCTCACCATTTCCAATAACAGAGGTTACAACAAAACAGGCTAACCTCTCACCATTACCAATAACAGAGGCTACAACAAAACATGCTAACCTCTCACCATTACCAACAACAGAGGATACAACAAAACATACTAACCTCTCACCGTTTCCAATAACAGAGGGGGTATGATCCTTGTGCCTCTGTAACTTTCTCATTCATCATCATTCTTGAATCATTCTTATTCTTACTGACAATACAAGTGAAGTGACTCCAAAATGACAGGACATTATTCACCAATCAGTTTCTATTAGTAAAAACATCATCCAAAATACAATCAAAACAAACTGCAAATGAATTCAACCAGTTTGTAGAATCACAAGCTTGATGTAATCACTGCAGGCATGGAATATGGGACCAAATACTAAACTTATGACTACTTTAATACAATATAAGTGAATTTGTCCAAATAATTAAGACTTCTTCAAATGGTAGAACTACAGTGCCTTGCAAAAGTATTCATCCCCCTTGGCGTTTTTCCCATTTTGTTACAACCTGTAATTTAAATTGATTTTATTTGGATTTCATGTAATGGACAAACACAAAATAGTCCAAATTGGTCAAGAGAAATAAAAAAAATGACTTGTTTAAAAAATAAAGTTAAAAACAGAAAAGTGGTGCGTGCATATGTATTCACCCCCTTTGCTATGAAGCCCATAAATAATATCTGGTGCAACCAATTACCTTCAGAAGTCACATCATTAGTTAAATAAACTCCACATGTGTGCAATCTAAGTGTCACATGATCTGTCATATGATCTCAGTGTATATACACCTGTTCTGAAAGGCCCCAGAGTCTACAACACCACTAAGCAAGGGGCACCACCAAGCAAGCGGTACCATGAAGACCAAGGAGCTCTCCAAACAGGTCAGGGACAGAGTTGTGGAGAAGTACAGATCAGGGTTGGGCTATAAAAAAATATCTGAAACTTTTAACATCCCACGGAGCACTATTAAATCCGTTATTAAAAAATGGAAAGAATATGGCACCAAAACAAACCTGCCAAGAGAGGGCCGCCCACCAAAACTCACAGACCAGGCAAGGAGGGCATTAATCAGAGAGGCAACAAAGAGACCAAAGATAACCCTGAAGGAGCTGCAAAGCTCCACAGCGGAGATTGGAGTATCTGTCCATGGGACCACTTTAAGCCGTACACTCCACAGAGCTGGGCTTTACGGAAGAGTGGCCAGAAAAAAAGCCATTGCTTGAAGAAAAAAAATAAGCAGACACATTTGGTGTTCACCAAAAGGCATGTGGCAGACTCCCCAAACATATGGAAGAAGGTACTCTGGTTAGATGAGACTAAAATTGAGCTTTTTGGCCATCAATGAAAACGCTATGTCTGGTGCAAACCCAACACCTCTCATCACCCCGAGAAACTCATCCCCACAGTGAAGCATGGTGGTGGCAGCATCATGCTGTGGGTTTGTTTTTCATTGGCAGGGACTGGGAAACTGGTCAGAATTGAAGGAATGATGGATGGTGCTAGACACAGGGAAATCCTTGAGGGAAACCTGTTTCAGTCTTCCAGAGATTTGAGACTGCTAAAGCAACACTCGAGTGGTTTAAGGGGAAAAATGTAACTGTTTTGTAATGGCCTAGTCAAAGCCCAGACCTCAATCCAATTGAGAATCTGTGGTATGACTTACAGATTGCTGTACACCAGCAGAACCCATCCAACTTGAAGGAGCTGGAGCAGTTTTGCCTTGAAAAATGGGCGAAAATCCCAGTGGCTAGATGTGCCAAGCTTATAGAGACATTCCCCAAGAGACTTGCAGCTGTAATAGCTGCAAAAGGTGGCTCTATAAAGTATTGTCTTTGGGGGAGTGAATAGTTAAGCACGGTCAAGTTAAAATATTTTGCATCTTCAAAGTGGTAGGCATGTTTTGTAAATCATATGATACAAACCCCCAAAAATCAATTTTAATTCCAGGTTGTAAGGCAACAAAAAAAGGAAAAATGCCATGGGGGTGAATACTTTTGCAAGCCACTGTACATACATAAAATGGGAGAACTAGATACATAAAATGCTTTAATTTGTAAACGGTAAAACAGATACGAATAGTCTCAAATAAAAGGTGACATTCTGTACTGTCAACTAATATGAAACATTTGATCTCAAATCCAAAATGCTGGAGCACAGCACCAAATGTAAAACTGTAAGCTTCACTGTCCAAACACATATGGTGTGGACTATGTGTGCCTGGTAAACACATGTGGATCTGGTGAACAGTTACCACTTGTTGACCAACTACAGGAATACTGACCTCAGAGTCTCCAGTTTACTGTGGGGATTCCCCAGTACAGCAGAGAGCAGCTCCACTCCTGAATCCTTCAGGCCATTGTTACTCAGGTCCAGCTCTCTCAGGTGTGAGGGGTTTGACTCCAGAGCTGAGACCAGAGAAGAACAGCCTTTCTCTGTGACTCCACAGCCTGACAGCCTGCAACGAGATCATCATGACTTCACAAACACACTGTTAATTTAACACCAGTAGTGTAGAAGGACAACGGTAGATGCATTTGGTTTATTCTCTCAAACAACATATAGATTCATCTTCCGTCTCCTAGAATTGTATGGTCATAATGTTATATTAGATTGAATATCTGATTCAATATGTTATTCAATATAATATTATATACATATTATAATACATATTTTTTCTCTAAACTGAATATTGCTTCCTGATGATTAGTTCTTATATGTCATTTTATTTACTCACAGAGCAGCTCTGGAGGCTTTGACCACTGGCAGCAGCCTCAGAAGACCTTCCTCTGATCTGGAGTATTTCTTCAGGTCAAACACATAAAGCTCCTTTTCTGAAGTCAGCAACACAAAGACCAGAGCTGACCACTGTGCAGGTGACAGGTTGGGTTCTGAGAGACTTCCTGAGCTCAGGTAGCTTTGGATCTCCTCCACTAGAGAATGGTCATTCAGTTCATTCAGACAGTGGAACAGATTGATGCTCCTCTCTGGAGAGGGATTCTCCCTGATCTTCTCCTTGATGTACTTGACTGTCTCTTCATGGCTCTGTGAGCTGCTTCTTGTCTTTGTCAGTAGACCTCGTAAGTGCTTCTGATTGGACTCCAGTGAGAGTCCCAGAAGGAAGCGGAGGAACAGGTCCAGGTTTCCCATCTCACTTTGTAAGGCTTTATCCACAGCACTCTTGTAGACAGTAACTTCAGACTTGTCTCTGTACAGCAGAGAAAAGATACTGGAATTTGTTTGCTGTTTGTCCATGAGATTCTCATTGTTGTTGATGAATGAGAGGAACACATATACAGCAGCCAGAAACTCCTGAATGCTCAGATGAACGAAGCAGTACACCTTGTCCTGGTACAGCCCACATTCCTCTTTAAAGAGCTGTGTGCACAATCCTGAGTACACTGAGGCTTCATTGACATCAATGCCAGCCTCTTTCAGGTCTTCTTCATAGAAAATCAGATTGCCCTTCACTAGCTGTTGAAAAGCCAGTTTTCCCAGTGACAGAATGCTCTCTTTATTCCAGTGTGGATCTGTCTCTTCTTTCCCAAGATACTTTTCATTCTTCTGTTTGGTATGAAACACCACAAGGTGTGTGTACATCTCAGTCAGAGTCTTGGGCATCTCTTCTCTCTTATGTTTCAGCATGTGTTCGAGGACTGTTGCAGAAATCCAACAGAAGACTGGAATGTGACACATGATGTGGAGGCTCCTTGATGTCTTTATGTGTGAGATGATTCTGCTGGCCAGCTCCTCATCACTGAATCTCTTTCTGAAGTACTCCTCCTTCTGTGGGTCATTGAACCCTCGTACCTCTGTCACCTGGTCAACACACCCTGAAGGGATCGTATTGGCTGCTGCAGGTCGGGTAGTTATCCAGATGAGAGCAGAGGGAAGCAGATTTCCCTTGATGAGGTTTGTCAGCAGAACATCCACTGAGGTTGACTCTGTGACGTCCCAACAGATCTTGTTCTTCTGGAAGTCTAGGGGCAGTCGGCACTCATCCAGACCATCAAAGATGAACAGAACTTTGTACTTGTTGTAGATGGAGATTCTTGATTGTTTGGTTTCCATTGAGAAGTGATTGAGAAGTTCAATCAAAGTGTTTTTGTCCCCTTTCATCAAATTCAGCTCCCGGAAAGGGAATGAAAACACAAATTGGACATCCTGATTTGCTTTTCCTTCAGCCCAATCCAGAATGAACTTCTGCACAGAGACTGTTTTTCCAATGCCAGCGACTCCCTTTGTCAGCACAGTTCTGATGAGTTTGTCTTGTCCAATTAAGGGTTTGAAGATGTCGTTACATTTGATTGCAGTCTCTGGTCTTGCTTGTTTCCTGCTTGTTGTCTCAATCTGTCTCAGCTCATGTTCATTATTGACCTGTCCTGTTCCACCCTCTGTGATGTAGAGCTCTGTGTAGATCTGATTGAGAAGTGTTGGGTTTCCTTGTTTAGCGATTCCCTCAAATACACATTGAAACTTCTTCTTTAGATTAGATTTGAGTTCACGTTGGCAAATTACAGCAGGATCATCTGAATCTAGAAATAACACAGAGGATATTAATATTACATCTGTTTTAATGCCTACAGTATTGTAGGACTGTTATAAAGTTTTAATTATACTAATTTCTTCACTTAACTGACTGTTTAAATGTGTAAATGTTTTCATAATGCATTACAGACTGGTGTGACTGATTATATTATTATTGGTATCATTGATGGTATTATTAATGTTGTCTCTCTCTCTCCTCTGTCTCTCTCTCCGTCTCCTCTGTCTCTCCTCTGTCTCTCAATCCTGTCTCTCTCAATTCAATTCGCTGTATTGTCATGATGGAGCAATGTACATATTGCCAAAGCTTACAATATGAAAATAGTAAGAATCAAAATTGTCAACGGGATTGGTTGGTTGGTCTGTCGGACACTGTCCCTCAACTTATGGCAGGCAGCAATGTAGTGCGCTGCCAATCCACAGCTCTCATCAGAGAGGTCTTTGAAACCTTGAATAAGGGTTTCAAATTTGGGGAAATTACACTCTCTAATTTTTAATTTTTTTTACATTTTGTCAGGAAATGCAGCTCCGTCTCAGGTTCTGCTGTTGTGCAGTGGTTGCACAGCCTTTCCTCTACAGGGAGCCAGGTTTTCCTGTGTGTGTGTCTCTCTCTCTCTCTCTCTCTCTCTCTCTCTCTCTCTCTCTCTCTCTCTCTCTCTCTCTCTCTCTCTCTCTCTCTCTCTCTCAATTAATCACCACAACACATCCCTGCTGCTACTTGATGAAGTCACTAGGTGTTGTGTTAAGGCTGCTACAATATCATTGAGTTACACAGCTATTTTAGCTGTACTTTAGCTACAGCTTTTAAATGTTATAAAACAGCATTCAACATGAGGCAGACAGATCTTACATTTCTCCAGTGTGTCAGCAAGCTCCTTCTGGTTCATTTTCCTCAGGACGTGCAGTGTGATCTTCAGAGCCCCCTCTCTGGCACTGCTCTCCTGCTTCTCATCTTCAGCATCCACCACTTCCTCATCCTGCTTCTGACTCTCAAAGCCTTCTGGGAGTTCTGGACTAAGAATCCTCTTGAACATCTTCAGCTCGTTCTTCACAAATGTCATAATTTTCTCTTCAAGCAACTGAAATAAATCAAGTAAATAAGTTAAGCAAGAGAAGAAATGCTTTCTCATTAACACATTAATGAATAATTGACAGATCAACTTTACTTGAGGAAAACAAACACAAATGTTCATAACAGGACCACATACACTGAATATGGAGTCCAGGTCTGTTTGATGACTCTGGGAAGACTGACCACTGAGAATCTCTGACTCTGATCTCTCCTGTTGGTTTCTGTGGACAAAACATGAGATTACATCTCCTCATCCAGGGAGTACACACACACACACACACACACACACACACACACACACACACACACACACACACACACACACACACACACACACACACACACACACACACACACAAACAGGGAGGGAATGTTGTGTTTGTTTAATATTGTTTAAGGACTATGAAAATTGAAAAAATAAATGGGAAAATGGGAGAGGAGAAATGACTAGAGACAGTGTTGTTTAACTCACTGACCATGACCCATGAGTTCTTCTTACCTCTGTTCAGTAGAAAAGTCTCCCTCTCTAAAGTTTAGAGGTTCACCGATAGACCAGTCACTCTTCATGGACACACAGCTGGGAACAGGGGAGGCTGGTCTCTCCTGCTTGATTGGGCTTCAACAGAACAGAGACAAACATAACATCTCTCATCTACTCTGAGCTCAGATGGGGAAACACAAGAGTTTCATTACAAAACGCTAAATATCACTTTTCAGAAATGTTGGTAAATTATCTCATTTTTTAAAGAAATGATTAAACCACTACAAGGCTTTATAAAGACTTTTAAAGTGGGTAATTTCCACAACAAATGCACATTTGCTGTTATTTTCCCAACGTGAGAAACTGGGTCAAATTAACATGGCATCTGCAAGTGAATTCATCTTTAGATATCTAGGTGGGACAACCACATATCACAGTTAAATATACTGGATACCAACATTCCACTCCTGATAAACAATGGATATATAGATATCTAGGTGGATATATAGATATCTAGGTGGATATATAGATGTCTAGGTGGATATATAGATATCTAGGTAGATATATAGATATCTAGGTAGATATATAGATATCTAGGTGGATATATAGATATCTAGGTGGATATATAGATATCTAGGTGGATATATAGATGTCTAGGTGGATATATAGATATCTAGGTGGATATATAGATATCTAGGTGGATATATAGATATCTTGGTGGATATATAGATATCTAGGTAGATATATAGATATCTAGGTGTTTATAAATATATTGATATCTAGGTGGATATATAGATATCTTGGTGGATATATAGATATCTAGGTGGATATATAGATAGCTAGGTGTATATAAATATATAGATATCTAGGTGGATATATAGATATCTAGGTGGATATATAGATATCTAGGTGGATATATAGATATCTAGGTGGATATAGATATATAGATATCTAGGTGGATATATAGATGTCTAGGTGGATATATAGATGTCTAGGTGGATATATAGATATCTAGGTGCATATATAGATGTCTAGGTGGATATATAGATATCTAGGTGGATACATAGATATCTAGGTGGATATATAGATGTCTAGGTGGATATATAGATGTCTAGGTGGATATATAGATATCTAGGTGGATATATAGATATCTAGGTGGATATAGCGTTTTGCAAAAAACACATTTTCATACACATCTAAAATCTAGAACAGTTATATAGAATGTACCCATAAGTAATCATTTCTAATAAAAAAACTATTTAGAATATACATTCTTAAGCAATATTGTCAGCTCACCTCTTAGTTTTGGTGATATGTCCCCCAGAGATGCTCATTTTAGAGCACTGAGCTCTAAACAGAGATACAATATGTTGGTTGTGGTTAACACAGTGACAACTAAACAGAGATCCAGCATGTTGGTTGTGGTTAACACAGTGACAACTAAACAGAGATCCAGCATGTTGGTTGTGGTTAACACAGTAACAACTAAACAGAAATCCAGCATGTTGGTTGTGGTTAACACAGTGACAACTAAACAGAGATGCAGCATGTTGGTTGTGGTTAACACAGTGACAACTAAACAGAGATCCAGCATGTTGGTTGTGGTTAACACAGTGACAACTAAACAGAGATCCAGCATGTTGGTTGTGGTTAACACAGTAACAACTAATTTTTTTATTCATTATCTCTTAGAAATAAAACAGTTTACTAACAGACACATCCAAACAGTCAGGTGATTTAATGTAATTACTTTTTCTAGTCCAATGACTACTCAAAACCCTCCCACAAGGCCTGAACACTAACTAATAGCCCCTGATTGGCCTAAATCTTATTTTGGGGCGGCAGGTAGCCGGACGCGCGCACACGCACACACACACAGGGAGGAAATGTTGTGTTTGTTTAATATTGTTTTAGGACTGTGAAAATGGACAAAAGGAAAAGCCTATGGATTATGAAAACAACAACAATAAATGTGAAAATGGGAGAGGAGAAATGACTAGAGACAGTGTTGTTTAACTCACTGACCAATGAGTTCTTCTTACCTTTGTTCAGTAGAAAAGTCTCCCTCTCTAAACAGTATAGGTAGACCCATAGACTTGTCACTCTTCATGGACACACAGCTGGGAACAGGGGAGGCTGGTCTCTCCTGCTTGATTGGTCTTCAACACAACAGAGACAAACATTACATCTCTCATCTACTCTGAGCTCAGATGGGGAAACATAAGAGTTTCATTACAAAACGCTATAAATCACTTTTCAGAAATGTTGGTAAATTATCTCATTGTTTAAAGAAATGATTAAACCACTACAAGGCTTTATAAAGACTTTTAAAGTGGGTAATTTCCACAACAAATGCACATTTGCTGTTATTTTCCCAACGTGAGAAACTGGGTCAAATTAACATGGCATCTGCAAGTGAATTCATCTTTAGATATCTAGGTGGGACAACCACATATCACAGTTAAATATACTGGATACCAACATTCCACTCCTGATAAACAATGGATATATAGATATCTAGGTGGATATATAGATATCTAGGTGGATATATAGATATCTAGGTGGATATATAGATATCTAGTTGGATATATAGATGTCTAGGTGGATATATAGATGTCTAGGTGAATATATAGATATCTAGGTGGATATATAGATATCTAGGTGGATATATAGATATCTAGGTGGATAAATAGATATCTAGGTGGATATACAGATATCTTGGTGGATATATAGATATCTAGGTGGATATATAGATAGCTAGGTGTATATAAATATATAGATATCTAGGTGGATATATAGATATCTAGGTGGATATATAGATATCTAGGTGGATATAGATATATAGATATCTAGGTGGATATATAGATATCTAGGTGGATATATTGATGACTAGGTGGATATATAGATGTCTAGGTGGATATATAGATGTCTAGGTGGATATATAGATATCTAGGTGGATGTATAGATATCTAGGTGGATATATAGATATCGAGGTGGATATATAGATATCTAGGTGGATATATGGATGTCTAGGTGGATATATAGATATCTAGGTGGATATATAGATGTCTAGGTATATATATAGATATCTAGGTGGATATATAGATATCTAGGTGGATATAGATATATATTTATCTAGGTGGATATATAGATATCTAGGTGGATATATAGATATCTAGGTTGATATATAGATATCTAGGTGGATATATAGATGTCTAGGTGGATATAGAGATGTCTAGATGGATATACAGATATCTAGGTGGATATATAGATATCTAGGGGGATATATATATCGATATCTAGGTGGATATATAGATATCTAGGTGGATATATAGATATCTAGGTGGATATATAGATGTCTAGGTGGATATATAGATATCTAGGTGGATATATAGATATCTTGGTGGATATATAGATATCTAGGTGGATATATAGATATCTAGGTGGATATATAGATATCTAGGTGGATATATAGATGTCTAGGTGGATATATAGATATCTAGGTGGATATATAGATATCTAGGTGGATATACAGATATCTAGGTGGATATATAGATATCTAGGTGGATATATATATATATCTAGGTGGATATATAGATATCTAGGTGGATATATAGATATCTAGGTGGATATATAGATATCTAGGTGGATATATAGATATCTAGGTGGATATATAGATGTATAGGTGGATATATAGATGTCTAGGTGGATATATAGATATCTAGGTGGATATATAGATGTCTAGGTGGATATATAGATATCTAGGTGGATGTATAGATATCTAGGTGGATGTATAGATATCTAGGTGGATATATAGATATCTAGGTGGATATATATATATATCTAGGTGGATATATAGATATCTAGGTGGATATATAGATATCTAGGTGGATATATAGATATCTAGGTGGATATATAGATATCTAGGTGGATATATAGATGTCTAGGTGGATATATAGATATCTAGGTGGATATATAGATATCTAGGTGGATATACAGATGTCTAGGTGGATATATAGATATCTAGGTGGATATATAGATATCTAGGTGGATATATAGATATCTAGGTGGATATATAGATGTCTAGGTGGATATATAGATATCTAGGTGGATATATAGATATCTAGGTGCATATAGCGTTTTGCAAAGAAAGACAGTTTCATACACATCTAAAATCTAGAACAGTTATATAGAATGTACCCATAAGCAATCATTTCTGAATAAAAAGCATTTTAGAATATACATTCTTAAGCAATATTGTCAGCTCACCTCTTAGTTTTGGTGTCATGTCCCCCAGAGATGCTCATTTTAGAGGCAGGACCCCCCTCCTCTCTCTCCCCAGAGAGACTCATTTTAGAGCACTGACCCCTGTAAACAGAGATCCAGCATGTTGGTTGTGGTTAACACAGTGACAACTAAACAGAGATCCAACATGTTGGTTGTGGTTAACACAGTGACGTCCTAAACAGAGATCCAACATGTTGGTTGTGGTTAACACAGTGACAACTAAACAGAGATCCAGCATGTTGATTGTGGTCAACACAGTGACAACTAAACAGAGATCCATCATGTTGGTTGTGGTCAACACAGTGACAACTAAACAGAGATCCAGCATGTTGGTTGTGGTTAACACAGTGACAACTAAACAGAGATCCAGCATGTTGATTGTGGTCAACACAGTGACAACTAAACAGAGATCCATCATGTTGGTTGTGGTCAACACAGTGACAACTAAACAGAGATCCAGCATGTTGGTTGTGGTTAACACAGGGACAACTAAACAGAGATCCAGCATGTTGGTTGTGGTTAACACAGTAACAACTAAACAGAGATCCAGCATGTTGGTTGTGGTTAACACAGGGACAACTAAACAGAGATCCAGCATGTTGGTTGTGGTTAACACAGTAACAACTAAACAGAGATCCAGCGTGTTGGTTGTAGTTAACACAGTGACAACTAAACAGAGATCCAGCATGTTGGTTGTGGTTAACACAGTGACAACTAAACAGAGATCCAGCAGGTTGATTGTGGTTAACACAGTGACAACTAAACAGAGATCCAACATGTTGGTTGTGGTCAACACAGTAACAACTAAACAGAGATCCAGCATGTTGGTTGTGGTTAACAGTGACAACTAAACAGAGATCCAGCATGTTGGTTGTGGTTAACACAGTGACAACTAAACAGAGATCCAGCATGTTGGTTGTGGTTAACACAGTGACAACTAAACAGAGATCCAGCATGTTGGTTGTGGTCAACACAGTAACAACTAAACAGAGATCCAGCATGTTGGTTGTGGTCAACACAGTGACAACTAAACAGAGATCCAGCGTGTTGGTTGTAGTTAACACAGTGACAACTAAACAGAGATCCAGCATGTTGGTTGTGGTTAACACAGTGACAACTAAACAGAGATCCAGCATGTTGGTTGTGGTTAACACAGTGACAACTAAACAGAGATCCAGCATGTTGGTTGTGGTTAACACAGTGACAACTAAACAGAGATCCAGCATGTTGGTTGTGGTTAACACAGTGACAACTAATTATTGACTGTCAATTGTTCTCATGTATTCATTATCTCTTAGAGAAATAAAACATTTACTAACAGACATAGAAACAGTCAGGTGATTTAAAGCATCACATGAACATGTTGTTGTGACATTTCATCTCCATGGTAACTGTCAATAATAATAATAATAAGTCACTGTTTGTTAAGGTAGTCATAGACAGAACAACAACAATAATAATAATAATAATAATAATAATAAGTCACTGTTTGTTAAGGTAGTTATAGACAGAACATCAACAATAATAATAATAATAATAATAATAATAATAAGTCACTGTTTGTTAAGGTAGTTATAGATAGAACAATAACAATAATAATAATAATAATAATAATAATAATAATAAGTCACTGTTTGTTAAGGTAGTTATAGACAGAACAACAACAATAACATCAATAATAATAATAATAATAATAATAATTAATAATAAGTCACTGTTTGTTAAGGTAGTTATAGACAGAACAGCAACAATAATAATAATAATAATAATAATAATAAGTCACTGTTTTTAAGGTAGTTATAGACAGTACAGCAACAATAACAATAATAATAATAATAATAAGTCACTGTTTGTTAAGGTAGTTATAGACAGAACAACAACAATAACAATAATAATAATAATAATAATAACAATAATAATAATAAGTCACTGTTTGTTAAGGTAGTTATAGACAGTACAGCAACACGAGGCCATGTCTCACATGTATTTGTATTCACTAACAGTAGGCTATTTATTGTCTTTCAATCTGTTCTTTTCTAAACATATCTGAGAATATAGACAGAAGGGCTAAAACGGGCATGATTGATCCAAGGAGGAAATTGTTGAACCATTCAGAAAGGTTTTTTGCATCAAGTGAGAGATTTTATATTATTTAAAGTAGACTAGGTTATAATGTATAATAGCAGTTTGTTAGTGATATGCAGATCAAGGTCTATACCTCGGCTATAGCCTACATATCATAGATGACCAGTCTAAACCTGTTCAGATCAACATAATGTTATAGTCCTACCAGTAGCAGGACAGAGAATGTACTGTATATAACCTACATATCATAGATGACCAGTCTAAACCTGTTCAGATCAACATAATGTTATAGTCCTACCAGTAGCAGGACAGAGAATGTACTGTATATAACCTACATATCATAGATGACCAGTCTAAACCTGTTCAGATCAACATAATGTTATAGTCCTACCAGTAGCAGGACAGAGAATGTACTGTATATAACCTACATATCATAGATGACCAGTCTAAACCTGTTCAGATCAACATAATGTTATAGTCCTACCAGTAGCAGGACAGAGAATGTACTGTATATAACCTACATATCATAGATGACCAGTCTAAACCTGTTCAGATCAACATAATGTTATAGTCCTACCAGTAGCAGGACAGAGAATGTACTGTATATAACCTACATATCATAGATGACCAGCCTAAACCTGTTCAGATCAGTTCACAGAGAACATCAGGTTTGTCGGCATGATAAGTGATCATAGCCTTATAATAGTTTGTAGGTAGTCTAGACCAACAGTACGAGAGTCTGCCCGTCTTTCCTACATACCAACACATTTATTCAATGTTACCGAGAAATATGTGCCACAGTTTCAACAGCCATTTTTGTAACTGCGTAGACAACACACTTCCTTTCACGTTCATATGAGGAAATCACAAAACTTCTCACAGTCACTGGTGCAGCCGCCTGTTTTCTTGCAGATGAAGTAGCTTTCACAGGCAACTCATTCAACCAGCCTAAACAACAGTAAATACAAGATGTCAAATGGTCAAAAGTGAATCTCAATAGAGCCATCTACATTAGAAAGGGGTATATTTCTGCAGATGTTGGATCTTAATTTGAGCCAGTTTGCTACACCAGGAAAATAATCCTGCAGAAACAGGACATTTGAATTATTGTGTGGATTATAATTAATGAACAGTTTTAAAATGGGAAAGTGGAATTTATCATCTTCAGAAACCTTTTCTAAAGTTTAATTACACTCAAATACACTACAAGTTTAGTTTTTCTGCAACAGGGTGATCAAATTAAGATCCTACATCTGTACAGAGTTTATGTCTTTATCTGAAAAGGGCAGTTTGAGTTATTAGCAATAACATTGCAACTGTCAGCTGATATAAACCTCTGTGATTGGATGTTATAGACCCCCATACATATCCCCATGTACAATTATGTGTACAGATGTAGGATCTTAATTTGATCACCCCCCACTGCAGAAGAACTTTCCAGCAATGCAGGAAATATATAACTTGTAGTGTATTTGAGGTTTAAAAAGGCTTCTGAAGTTTGTAATTTCCACATAGAAATTTCAGACTTGAGTTTTCTGTCTCAGTAGTAGTAGACTGTTAGGAGTGTTTTACTGTCATTCACTATACTAACATTACATTTAATTTATCTACACACTTTACAATAATCCCTGGCAGGATTCTCACCTTGAAACTTCATTGCGATTTTTTTCTGTTCTGTTCTGTATATTCTGATGGGTGAGGCCTGAGCTGGAATGTGAAGCTAACTGAAGCTGTCTAGCTTTAGAAAACCAGTATATCAAGCCTGTATCATAGTATACCCCTCAGGCTACGTTCAGGTTTCAGCAAGAGGCAGGTATCAACATGCCGAGTCGTAGGCAACAACCTGGGTCGTATTCATTAGTTTACTCCACAGCCAACAGTTTTAAGATGTTAAATAAAACATAAACCGTTTACTCTAAACGCTGTACAATGTGACCTAAACGGTTTCTGTTGCCAAACGTTTTGCTTTTAGATTGTAGATAATGTAGGAGCAATCACCCTGGGGCACACAGATGGGCACAGAACGAATTCACCCCACGCATCTAAATTATATCCAAAACATTTTAAGGAGAGTAGGACTATTATAACACTGTCCACCAAAAATATAATTAACTATATGAATACACATAACAATATCATCAACTATATTAATACACATAACAATATCATCAACTATATTAATACACACAACAATACCATCAACTATATGAATACACATAACAATATCATTAACTATATGAATACACACAACAATACCATCAACTATATTAATACACATAACAATATCATCAACTATATTAATACACATAACAATATCAACTATATTAATACACATAACAATATCATAAACTATATTAATACACATAACAATATCATCAACTATATTAATACACATAACAATATCAACTATATGAATACACATAACAATATCACCAACTATATGAATACACACAACAATATCACCAACTATATTAATACACATAACAATATCATCAACTATATTAATACACATAACAATATCATCAACTATATTAATACACATAACAATATCACCAACTATATGAATACACACAACAATATCATCAACTATATTAATACACATAACAATATCAACTATATTAATACACATAACAATATCATAAACTATATTAATACACACAACAATATCATCAACTATATTAATACACATAACAATATCATCAACTATATTAATACACATAACAATATCATCAACTATATGAATACACACAACAATACCATCAACTATATTAATACACATAACAATATCATCAACTATATTAATACACATAACAATATCATCAACTATATTAATACACATAACAATATCATCAACTATATGAATACACACAACAATACCATCAACTATATGAATACACATAACAATATCACCAACTATATTAATACACATAACAATATCATCAACTATATTAATACACATAACAATATCAACTATATTAATACACACAACAATATCATCAACTATATTAATATACATAACAATATCAACTATATTAATACACACAACAATACCATCAACTATATTAATACACACAACAATATCATCAACTATATTAATACACACAACAATATCATCAACTATATTAATACACATAACAATCGTCGTCTTACCGTCTTACCGATCATTCGGTCGTTGAAAGTTACTTTCGTTTGCTCTGCTCATTTACATATCAGGTTCTACCTGTTCTCTCTCCGAGTCCCTCTCTCTTTACAGCTCTTACAATGAGCCTTGGCAAACATTCTACAACTGTCTGGAAGTCTATTGGAGGGATGTGAAACCATTCTTCCACAAGAAATTACATCATTTGGTGTTTAATTGATGGTAAGTTTTCAATTGTGTTGAGACTCTGACCTGTCCAATGAGCCACATTGATTAAAGAATCCTACAGTACCAAAACACCCTCTCACTCTCTCACACACACACACACACACACACACACACACACACACACACACACACACACACACACACACACACACACACACACACACACACACACACACACACACACACACACACACACACACACACACATACAGACTCACAAACAGTGCAGTAATTAGAACCCCTATAGCAGCTATAAGTACTACAGTCTTCTCAACACTCCCCTTCTCTGCCTCTCTCCATCACTTTCTCTGTGTCATCTGTTGCAGTCTCTGTGTCTTGTCTGGTGTCTCTCTCCATCATATCCTATTCTTCTGTTGCTGTCTCTGTGTCTGGTCTGGTGTCTCTCTCCATCATATCCTATTCTTCTGTTGCTGTCTCTGTGTCTTGTCTGGTGTCTCTCTCCATCACCAGAATAATTGGTGAGGGTTAGGCCTACTACAATACAACATTCAAAACATGAAAACACAACTACATAACTAGCCTGTCCAACCTCTCTTTCGTATCGTCTGAGATCGCTAAAGACTGGAAAGCGGTCATCCCCCTCTTCAAAGGGGGTGACACTCTAGACCCAAACTGTTACAGACCTATATCTATCCTACCCTACCTTTCTAAAGTCTTCGAAAGCCAAGTTAATAAACAGATCACCGACCATCTAGAATTCCACCGTACCTTCTCCGCTATGCAATCTGGTTTCAGAGCTGATCATGGGTGCACCTCAGCAACGCTCAAGGTCCTCAACGATATCATAATCGCCATTGATAAAAGACAATACTGTGCAGCCGTCTTCATCGACCTGGCCAAGGCTTTCGACTCTGTCAATCACCGTATTCTTATCAGCAGACTCAACAGCCTTGGTTTCTCAAATGACTGCCTCGCCTGGTTCACCAACTACTTCTCAGATAGAGTTCAGTGTGTCAAATCGGAGGGCCTGTTGTCCGGGCCTCTGGCAGTCTCTATGGGGGTGCCACAGGGTTCAATTCTCGGGCCGACTCTTTTCTCTGTATACATCAATGATGTTGCTCTTGCTGCTGGTGATTCTCTGATCCACCTCTACGCAGACGACACCATTCTGTATACTTCTGGCCCTTCTTTGGACACTGTGTTAACAACCCTCCAGACGAGCTTCAATGCCATACAACTCTCCTTCCGTGGCCTCCAACTGCTCTTAAATGTAAGTAAAACTAAACCCATGCTCTTCAACCGATCGCTGCCTGCACCTGCCCGCCCGTCCAGCATCACTACTCTGGACGCTTCTGACTTAGAATATGTGGACAACTACATATACCTAGGTGTCTGGTTAGACTGTAAACTCTCCTTCCAGACTCACATCAAACATCTCCAATCCAAAGTTAAATCTAGAATCGGCGTCCTATTTCGCAACAAAGCATCCTTCACTCATGCTGTGAAACATACCCTCGTAAAACTGACTATCCTACCGATCCTTGACTTCGGCGATGTCATTTACAATATAGCCTCCAACACTCTACTCAGCAAATTGGATGTAGTCTACCACAGTGCCATCCGTTTTGTCACCAAAGCCCGATATACTACCCATCACTGCGACCTGTATGCTCTCGTTGGCTGGCCCTCACTTCATATTCATCGCCAAACCCACTGGCTCCAGGTCATCTATAAGCCTTTGCTAGGTAAAGCCCTGCCTTATCTCAGCTCACTGGTCACAATAGCAGCACCCACCAGTAGCACGTGCTCCAGCAGGTATATCTCACTGGTCACCCCCAAAGCCAACTCCTCATTTGTCCACCTTTCCTTCCAGTTCCCTGCTGCCAATGACTGGAACGAACTGCAAAAATCACTGAAGCAGGTGACTTATATCTCCCTCATTAACTTCAAGCATCAGCTGTCAGAGCAGCTTACCGATCATTGCACCTGTACATAGCCCATCTGTACATTGCCCAACCAACTACCTCATCCCCATTTTGTAATTTCCTTTATCCTTTGCACCCCAGTATCTCTACTTGCACATTCATCTTCTGCACATCTATCATTCCAGTGTTTAATTGCTAAATTGTAATTATTTTTCCCCTCTGGCCTATTTATTGCCTTACTTCCCTAATCTTACTACATTTGCACACACTGTATATAGACCTTTCTATTGTGTTATTGACTGTACGTTGGTTTATTGTCATAAACTTCATCGTCTGAAGAGGAAAAATCATCGGACCAATATGCAGTGGGTATATTGCTCATCTTAGTATTTATTGAAGGTAAACTCAAACAAACTCAAACAAAATAACGACGATAACAGCCCAGTAAGGTGCACAGACTAAACCGGAAACAACCACCCACAAACACAAGTGAAAACGAACACACTAAATATGGCCTCCAATTAGAGACAACAACCACCAGCTGCCTCTAATTGGAGGTCATTGAAAAAACACAACATAGAAAGAGAAACTTAGAATAAACATAGAAATAGAAAATATAGAACATACATCAAAACCCCGAAACACACAAAACAAACACCCCCCTGCCACGCCCTGACCAAACTACAATAACAAATAACCCCTTTTACTGGTCAGGACGTGACATTTATCCCATGTGTAACTCTGTGTTGTTTGTGTCACACTGCTTTGCTTTATCTTGGCCAGGTCGCAGTTGTAAATGAGAACTTGTTCTCAACTGGCCACCTGGTTAAATAAAGGTGAAATAAAGGTACATAAAATAAGAAATAACACAGAACTCTCAACTAGTTCCATCAAACAGAAAAACAACAAGAAAGCTGGATAAACACATTCAGATTTCTAGATACTGCACTTTTCTTTTGCATTTTAGGGGTCATAGGTCAGATCAGTGGTCATGGTTGATATGCATGGACTAAAAAACAAACTTGAAACCATTTTTCTCAGATTCACTGTGTGTGTAGACTGCTCCTTGTCTTTTCTAGGGCAGTAGTTCAGGTGGCTGTTTGTGTAGACTGCTCCTTGTCTTTGTAGGACAGTAGTTCAGGTGGCTGTTTGTGTAGACTGCTCCTTGTCTTTTCTAGGGCAGTAGTTCAGGTGGCTGTGTGTGTAGACTGCTCCTTGTCTTTGTAGGACAGTAGTTCAGGTGGCTGTTTGTGTAGATGCTCCTTGTCTTTGTAGGGCAGTAGTTCAGGTGGCTGTTTGTGTAGACTGCTCCTTGTCTTTGTAGGGCAGTAGTTCAGGTGGCCTGTTTGTGTAGACTGCTCCTTGTCTTTTCTAGGGCAGTAGTTCAGGTGGCTGTGTGTGTAGACTGCTCCTTGTCTTTTCTAGGGCAGTAGTTCAGGTGGCTGTGTGTGTAGACTGCTCCTTGTCTTTTCTAGGGCAGTAGTTCAGGTGGCTGTTTGTGTAGACTGCTCCTTGTCTTTTCTAGGGCAGTAGTTCAGGTGGCTGTTTGTGTAGACTGCTCCTTGTCTTTTCTAGGGCAGTAGTTCAGGTGGCTGTGTGTGTAGATGCTGTTTGTCTTTGTAGGACAGTAGTTCAGGTGGCTGTTTGTGTAGATGCTGTTTGTCTTTGTAGGACAGTAGTTCAGGTGGCTGTTTGTGTAGATGCTGTTTGTCTTTGTAGGACAGTAGTTCAGGTGGCTGTTTGTGTAGATGCTGTTTGTCTTTGTAGGACAGTAGTTCAGGTGGCTAACTTTGCTCTTAGTCTGCCTCCTGTCTCTCCTATCACCATGGGTACACCTTCCTGAAAACAATGACTCCATACTTTGCTGAAACCTGTTCTGCCAGTTTATGTCCTTAAAGACTAGAATGTTCCAATGTGGTTACCCAAAAAGATGACAAGATAGTTCACACATTCATCATCCAGGGTTACTATCAAACAGATATGTTACATTTCTGGTTCGTCCATAACTTGTTTCCTGCTTGTAGCAGGCCGTGTTAACAGGAATCCTTTTCTCTAACTAGAAGTCATGTGATTTAATGAGAATATTTTTCTGCAGTGAGAATGTAATGCAAGTCAAGCTGTCCTTGGATGAATGTCTACAAGATTTATAACCAGCATTGTTAAATTAACTGTTGTAATTAAAAAAAATCAATGCTGTCATTTTCTTTATGTTGGCTAGCTTTTTATAATGTTTTATTGTCACAGACACCAGATAGATGCAGAGAAATGTGTTGTTTTACAGGGTCAGCCATACGGCGCCCCTGGAGCAAATTAGGTGTAAGTGCCTTGCTTAAGGGCACCAACAGATTTTTACCTTCACGGCTCAGGTATTCAAACCAGCAACATATCAGTTACTGACCCACCACTCTAACCACTAGTCTATCTGACCATACCAGTTACTGACCCACCACTCTAACCACTAGTCTATCTGACCATACCAGTTACTGACCCACCACTCTAACCACTAGTCTATCTGACCATACCAGTTACTGACCCACCACTCTAACCACTAGTCTATCTGACCATACCAGTTACTGACCCACCACTCTAACCACTAGTCTATCTGACCATACCAGTTACTGACCCACCACTCTAACCACTAGTCTATCTGACCATACCAGTTACTGACCCACCACTCTAACCACTAGTCTATCTGACTATACCAGTTACTGACCCACCACTCTAACCACTAGTCTATCTGACCATACCAGTTACTGACCCACCACTCTAACCACTAGTCTATCTGACCATACCAGTTACTGACCCACCACTCTAACCACTAGTCTATCTGACCATACCAGTTACTGACCCACCACTCTAACCACTAGTCTATCTGACCATACCAGTTACTGACCCACCACTCTAACCACTAGTCTATCTGACCATACCAGTTACTGACCCACCACTCTAACCACTAGTCTATCTGACCATACCAGTTACTGACCCACCACTCTAACCACTAGTCTATCTGACCATACCAGTTACTGACCCACCACTCTAACCACTAGTCTATCTGACCATACCAGTTACTGACCCACCACTCTAACCACTAGTCTATCTGACCATACCAGTTACTGACCCACCACTCTAACCACTAGTCTATCTGACTATACCAGGTACTGACCCACCACTCTAACCACTAGTCTATCAGACCATACCAGTTACTGACCCACCACTCTAATCACTAGTCTACTTTGAGCACTTGCACTGGGCCTCCACTGAGTCTCCATGTGTCAAGCAGTACAGAGAAACCCCCTCTAGATGACAGCCGAGGCTCTTGGATCTACCCTGTCTATCCACCAGTTTAGTGACCTTGTTCCATCAATATGTCCATACTACTTCACAACCCATTTGAGGTCTTGACCAGCAATGTCCCATTGGGCTCAACCAAGCCGAGAGTGAGGTTCTAGAAAGAGGACTGACTTTCATACCAACTCCTAAACAGGTGGACTGACTTTCATACCAACTCCTAAACAGATGGACTGACTTTCATACCAACTCCTAAACAGGTGGACTGACTTTCATACCAACTCCTAAACAGGTGGACTGACTTTCATACCAACTCCTAAACAGGTGGACTGACTTTCATACCAACTCCTAAACAGGTGGACTGACTTTCATACCAACTCCTAAACAGGTGGACTGACTTTCATACCAACTCCTAAACAGGTGGACTGACTTTCATACCAACTCCTAAACAGGTGGACTGACATTCATACCAACTCCTAAACAGGTGGACTGACTTCCATACCGACTCCTAAACAGGTGGACTGACTTTCATACCAACTCCTAAACAGGTGGACTGACTTCCATACCGACTCCTAAACAGGTGGACTGACTTTCATACCGACTCCTAAACAGGTGGACTGACTTTCATACCAACTCCTAAACAGGTGGACTGACTTTCATACCAACTCCTAAACAGGTGGACTGACTTTCATACCAACTCCTAAACAGGTGGACTGACTTTCATACCAACTCCTAAACAGGTGGACTGACTTTCATACCAACTCCTAAACAGGTGGACTGACTTTCATACCAACTCCTAAACAGGTGGACTGACTTTCATACCAACTCCTAAACAGGTGGACTGACTTTCATACCAACTCCTAAACAGGTGGACTGACTTTCATACCAACTCCTAAACAGGTGAACAGACTTTCATACCAACTCCTAAACAGGTGGACTGGGAGGAGCTCCGGAGGGGATCTACACGTCTATCATAGAAGATTGAAGTTATCAGATCATTGTGAATATGAAACAGATTTTCCTCAGATACTATTTCCAAACCCCTCACATTGGGAACCTCAGTTGGAGTCAGAAACTATACAGACTCTGATACGTAGGGATGTGGCTTCCTTTTCACTATTCAGAACCTCACCTTTTTTATCAGCTTAACCTTACAAATGGTTAAAAATCAAGCTCTAGAAATATAGTGATTAAACCAGCAGATAAGGGGGCTCAGATTGTTGTAATGGATAAAGTGAATATCTTCTTGAAGCCAATACACAATAGGATCATGTTAAACACTATGTTCCATTGTCCCACTCAACACAACCAGAAAACACAAAGATTAATCCAGGAGATAAACTGTATGAGGATAAGTACATTACAGATAAACAGATGGTCTGTCTTTTTGGGACAGATTCTCCAAGGCCTAGGCAGTTTTACTTACTGCCTAAAATACATATCTCCTGAGACGTGGGCGGTTCCCTGCGGCTGACCAATAGTAAATGATTGTGTCTCAGAGACGTCGGCGGTTCCCTGCGGCTGACCAATAGGAAGTGATTGTGTCTCAGAGACGTGGGCGGTTCCCTGCGGCTGACCAATAGGAAGTGATTGTGTCTCAGAGACGTGGGCAGTTCCCTGCAGCTGACCAATAGGAAGTGATTGTGTCTCAGAATCTTACTGTATTGCTGAATATATAGACTTTTATTGCTGAATATATAGACTTTTATATCAACCCTCTACCCCAGAAACACCCAGCTATGTTCAGGATACTGATGAATGAAGGGTTTATTACTATTGTAGTACTGACTTTAATATCAACCCTCTATCCCAGAAACACCCAGCTATGTTCAGGATAGTGATGAATGAAGGGTTTATTACTATTGTAGTACTGACTTTAATATCAACCCTCTATCCCAGAAACACCCAGCTATGTTCAGGGTACTGATGAATGAAGGGTTTATTACTATTGTAGTACTGACTTTAATATCAACCCTCTATCCCAGAAACACCGAGCTATGTTCAGGATACTGATGAATGAAGGGTTTATTACTATTGTAGTACTGACTTTAATATCAACCCTCTATCCCAGAAACACCCAGCTGTGTTCAGGATACTGATGAATGAAGGGTTTATTACTATTGTAGTACTGACTTTAATATCAACCCTCTATCCCAGAAACACCCAGCTATGTTCAGGATACTGATGAATGAAGGGTTTATTACTATTGTAGTACTGACTTTAATATCAACCCTCTATCCCAGAAACACCCAGCTATGTTCAGGATACTGATGAATGAAGGGTTTATTACTATTGCAGTACTGACTTTAATATCAACCCTCTATCCCAGAAACACCCAGCTATGTTCAGGATACTGATGAATGAAGGGTTTATTACTATTGTAGTACTCTTTTTATTAACTTAGCTACTGACTTGTTCTATTGTTGTTGCATTGTCAAGAGGTTAACCTGCAAGGAAGCATTTCAGTACATAATACTTGTATTGTACTTTATATTATTATAGATATTTTAGGGTTGCCATGGATTTCAAGCAGGCAATGCCATCAGGTCCAAACCCAAAACAAGGAAATTGTAGGAGACAGGCGTGTTGGGGTTTCCTGCCAGCATGACCACCCGCTTCACTTCCTGAACATGAAAAAGGGTGAAAGGTGGGATGCAGTAATAAGGAGTTTTTTTCAGTTTCTTTTTCAGTATTTTACTTCAGTGTTGATTAATTTAGTTAATTTAGTAAATTGAATTTAGTTATTTAGTGCAGATAATGATGTACTTCTTCTGTGGTTTGTCATATGCAGTGAACCTGCTGAGAGATGAAGGAAGGGATGAGAGGCCAGAACATCAACCTCATCTTCATGGAGGACATTGATGCCAGATGCAGTGAACCTGCTGAGAGATGAAGGAGGGGATGAGAGGCCAGAACATCAACCTCATCTTCATGGAGGACATTGATGCCAGATGCAGTGAACCTGCTGAGAGATGAAGGAGGGGATGAGAGGCCAGAACATCAACCTCATCTTCATGGAACACATTGATGCCAGATGCAGTGAACCTGCTGAGAGATGAAGGAAGGGATGAGAGGCCAGAACATCAACCTCATCTTCATGGAGGACATTGATTCCAGATGCAGCTACATGTGCAAGTAATTCATCTTTTTTATTCAAGATCTCATTGACTTTAACATTTGAAAAGCAGTTTCTCCAACAATAGTTTTAACATGAACATTTTGTCCATAACTTTTTAGAGAAACTTTCCTGAATTGAATCATGGGACCAGATTGGTTGTTCCAGTTTTCCATGCTGATGGACATGACTTGCCATGTCAGGTACTTGAACAGGATCATTAATATTATCAGTAGGTATTTATTCATATTTTATAAGGTTTAACCAAATAACCCTTTTACCATGGTATGACATGATTTTATATTTCTAGATGAAATTCAACACCCGATATGTGGAAGGTGCTGGACTGGCAGATGGGGAGCAGATGGAGAGGCTGTGGTCGTATCTGAGGCGCTTTGGGAAGGTCACCAAAGAAATGAGGCCGTCCCATCTTATTGACCTCCTGACTGATGCACTTCTCCACCATGGGAAAACGCCAGAGGCTACGTTAGTACACTTGGAATTGTTATTCATTTACTTGATGCTGGTTGACTCTAGTGATGTTCCTAACATTTCCTGTTGTTTTGATGTAGTGGACTCTCTGCCATAGAGGGTTTCGCCAGCAACAGAAGTTGCAACAGAGGCAAAAAGGGAAATGGAAGAAATTGCACAGTCTCTTCCAGGTAAACCATTGTATCAATAATCTAAGCATAGAATTTCAGTATTGATTAGAAATGTTGTCACATCTGTCACTGTTGTTATGTTTTAGGAACAACACTGGACACCATTAGGGATTGGGGCAGGAATGTCAGTGTTGTTATGTTTTAGGAACAACACTGGACACCATTAGGGATTGGGGCAGGAATGTCAGTGTTGTTATGTTTTAGGAACAACACTGGACACCATTAGGGATTGGGGCAGGAATGTCAGTGTTGTTATGTTGTAGGAACAACACTGGACACCATTAGGGATTGGGGCAGGAATGTCAGTGTTGTTATGTTGTAGGAACAACACTGGACACCATTAGGGATTGGGGCAGGAATGTCAGTGTTGTTGTGTTGTAGGAACAACACTGGACACCATTAGGGATTGGGGCAGGAATGTCAGTGTTGTTATGTTGTAGGAACAACACTGGACACCATTAGGGATTGGGGCAGGAATGTCAGTGTTGTTATGTTGTAGGAACAACACTGGGCACCATTAGGGATTGGGGCAGGAATGTCAGTGTCACCCTTGAGAGGCAAAAACCTGCTCTGTGCTGGGAGGAGCAATATGTTGCAATGCTCCAGCAACATACAATTGCAATGTATGTAATTCATTTCAAATGACTAAGCAAAGTTGTTATTTTTCGACATGCATTATTGTATGCCCTCTGTAATCCATGTTTTATTTTCAGGGCACAGCAGGAAAGTGGAGATGGAACAGCTGTTTTTCAGCTTGTGCAGTTCGATAGGTACTTCCTCAGTTTTTAACAGTGTAATTGTTAGATCAATGAATATAATTGATCTCCCTGGTCAAAGTATTTAGAACCTTTCTGATGACAGAAAACTGAAGACGATGGAGAGGAAGAACAGCATCCTCCATCGATGGTCCCCCACCAGCAGTCTCATCCAGACTGCACTCCACAGACTGCAGAGGAACAGATTGATGGTCCCCCACCAGCAGTCTCTTCCAGACTGCACTCCACAGACTGCAGAGTAACAGATTGATGGTCCCCCACCAGCAGTCTCTTCCAGACTGCACTCCACAGACTGCAGAGTAACAGATTGATGGTCCCCCACTAGCAGTCTCTTCCAGACTGCACTCCACAGACTGCAGAGTAACAGATTGATGGTCCCCCACCAGCAGTCTCTTCCAGACTGCACTCCACAGACTGCAGAGTAACAGATTGATGGTCCCCCACCAGCAGTCTCTTCCAGACTGCACTCCACAGACTGCAGAGTAACAGATTGATGGTCCCCCACCAGCAGTCTCTTCCAGACTGCACTCCACAGACTGCAGAGGAACAGATTGATGGTCCCCCACCAGCAGTCTCTTCCAGACTGCACTCCACAGACTGCAGAGGAACAGATTGATGGTCCCCCACCAGCAGTCACTTCCAGACTGCACTCCACAGACTGCAGAGTAACAGATTGATGGTCCCCCACCAGCAGTCTCTTCCAGACTGCACTCCACAGACTGCAGAGGAACAGATTGATGGTCCCCCACCAGCAGTCACTTCCAGACTGCACTCCACAGACTGAAGAGGAACAGATTGATGGTCCCCCACCAGCAGTCTCTTCCAGACTGCACTCCACAGACTGCAGAGTAACATATTGATGGTCCCCCACCAGCAGTCTCTTCCAGACTGCACTCCACAGACTGCAGAGTAACAGATTGATGGTCCCCCACCAGCAGTCTCTTCCAGACTGCACTCCACAGACTGCAGAGTAACAGATTGATGGTCCCCCACCAGCAGTCTCTTCCAGACTGCACTCCACAGACTGCAGAGGAACAGATTGAGGACCAATCTGGAGGGAACCTTCAGTCTGCTGCTAGAACGGAGGTTCCTCTGTGGCCTGAAAATATGCAGGTTATAGATATATATTCAACAATAGGAACAAGTCAACTCATATCAGTTCTATGATAATTCTGGGTGGTCAAACACAATAATAATGTTTATTTGTATCTGTTTCTGAACTTGGTTTCTGTTGCTAATGATCTATTGTTGGATGGTAATCAGAGTAATTTTATAGCAGCTTTAGGTAATTTTTGATTTATTTATTTTTTGTTTAGATTGGATTACCTTTAACATATTTTCTGTCTGTATTATCTGTTATCAATAGATGGTCAAGGTATTGATTATGTCACACTCTGACCTAGGAGAGCTGTGTTTTCTCTGTTTAGCTAGGCCAGGGTGTGATAGGTGGGTGGGCAATCTATGTTTTATTTTCTATGTTTTGGCCGGGTATGGTTTCCAATCAGAGGCAGGTGTCTTTCGTTGTCTCTGATTGGAAGCCATACGTAGGCAGCCTGTTTTTCCTTTGTCCTTGTGGGAAGTTATTTTCTGTTTAGTTGGTGAAACCTGACAGAACTGTTTTGCTGTCGTTTTGTTTGATTGTCAGAGTGTTCTGAGTAAAATAAATACAAGATGAACATCTTCCACGCTGCACCTTGGTCTACTCCTTTCCACAGCTGTGACAGATTATCTGTTATCAATCGATGGTCAAGGTATTGATTATCTGTTATTAATTGATGGTCAAGGTATTGATATTCTGTTATTAATTGATGGTCAAGGTATTGATTATCTGTTATTAATTGATGGTCAAGGTATTGATTATCTGTTATCAATAGATGGTCAAGGTATTGATTATCTGTTATTAATAGATGGTCAAGGTATTGATTATATGTTATCAATAGATGGTCAAGGTATTGATTATCTGTTATCAATAGATGGTCAAGGTATTGATTATCTGTTATCAATAGATGGTCAAGGTATTGATTATCTGTTATCAATAGATGGTCAAGGTATTGATTATCTGTTATCAATAGATGGTCAAGGTATTGATTATCTGTTATCAATAGATGGTCAAGGTATTGATTATCTGTTATCAATAGATGGTCAAGGTATTGCCAACTGCCTGTCCAAAAGGCCACGGTCGGTAGTAGCATAAAAACACATGTGAAGGACTACAACCTGAGGAGACGAGGTTTGTCCTCACAGCTCCTACAGGCCCTGGTGTATGAGGATGCAGTGCAGGTGGACAGCACTGATTGGTCCTGGAGACCAGGAGGAGCAGAGGATGATGGGGAGGTGCACCTCAAGCTAAGGCTCTTGGTGCTCTTTGTGAAGAGAAGCGGTAGATTGAGGATGATGTCTTCACTGCCAAGATGTTCTACTCACATGAGCAGGAACTGATCGTGGAGGCCTTACAACATTACACAGAGCAGGAACTGATCGTGGAGGCCTTACAACATTACACAGAGCAGGAACTGATCGTGGAGGCCTTACAACATTACACAGAGCAGGAACTGATCGTGGAGGCCTTACAACATTACACAGAGCAGGAACTGATCGTGGAGGCCTTACAACATTACACAGAGCAGGAACTGATCGTGGAGGCCTTACAACATTACACAGAGCAGGAACTGATCGTGGAGGCCTTACAACATTACACAGAGCAGGAACTGATCGTGGAGGCCTTACAACATTACACAGAGCAGGAACTGATCGTGGAGGCCTTACAACATTACACAGAGCAGGAACTGATCGTGGAGGCCTTACAACATTACACAGAGCAGGAACTGATCGTGGAAGCCTTACAACATTACACAGAGCAGGAACTGATCGTGGAGGCCTTACAACATTACACAGAGCAGGAACTGATCGTGGAGGCCTTACAACATTACACAGAGCAAGATGGATGTTGTCTTGGGGAAAGAGCTGTCCTTGCTGGAAAGCTTGATGAGCTCCAGCACGCAGAAGGACAATGTGAATCGTTCAGAAGGGCTTTTATTGAGGGCAGAAACTATGAAGAGGAGGAGGATGACTATTATGATGCCGATGATGACGATGACAACGATGGTGATATTGATGGAGGAATAGATTAATGAGGCTGAGGGTGATGACTACAACAACGATGGTGATATTGATGGAGGAATAGATGAATGAGGCTGATGGTGATGACTACAACAACGATGGTGAAATTGATGGAGGAATAGATGAATGAGGCTGATGGTGTGTTGTTTTTAACATGTCCATTGCTTTTTAATTGATGTCATTGTATTCCTGAACCTTTGTTTATAATGGTATGTTTTTTTGCTCTTTTGGGGTTGAAAGAAGCACATTTCTGTTTAATTGTTAGATGTGATACAGGCCAGTGTTGCATGTCATTTACTATTGATGTCATGGTGAGGAGAACCTGACTTGAGCCTGATATTCCCCAAGAGTCTAATGGAATAGACAGGTTTGCTTCCTCTAAAGTATTGTCTTGTATTGACCTGTTAGTTGTGGAGTTTGTAAATATATTTTATTTAACCTTTATTTAACTAGGCAAGTCAATTTAGATTATTTTGCAAATATTGTCATGTGAATATCTAGATCACCATCATCAATGTAGATTATTGTGTAAATATTGTCATGTGAATATCTAGATCACCATTGTCATCTTTAAATAAATGAATAACTTCTGCAGCTGATTCTGCCTGGCACCCGCAAAATTTAACCGTCCAATAATGGAATTAGTAACTAAGGATTGTAGCTTTAAGGGTTCAGTATGTAGCCTACAGAGAAACACATTCAGAGATCAAGCCTTGACATTTCAGATAAATTCACTTTGCAGGAGAGGGGAGACTGGAGGCCATGGTGGGGTCAAAGTAGCACATTTAATAAATCATTATTCTAAACAAAAACATTGTTTCTATTGAACCTGCCATACTAATAAAGGCATTTTAATCAATTATATGAAGAGTGCCTTGGTCCTCCTTTCTATTTGATGACCTACTCACCCCTTTTACCAAAGAGCACCTTCTGTCTACCAACATTTACTATTGTGTACCTTAGTAGCGCTTCCCTTCCTCCTCTTTCTACTAAACCACAAAGGGGTTAGAACTACAATTCCGGCGCCATTTCCGGTTGCCGTCGCTGGACGCGATGCAACGTGAAACAGGGAGTTGTAGTTCTTCACAGAAAGCCCAGGTGTATTCAAACCATTACAGTTTTACATTTTACATTTTAGTCATTTAGCAGACGCTCTTATCTAGAGCGACTTACAGTAGTGAATGCAGACATTTCATACATTTTTATTTTCCCGTACTGGGAAAAAAATGACACACAGTTCCTCAGCATTGGAACATTTTGGAATCACAGTCATGAAACCCCCCTTAAACATATGACACAATGTTCTCACTACAACTGAGGACTCTTACAGTGGTGGACTTTATGTTAATAAATAGGTCTCAAATCAAATCAAAGTTTATTTGTCACGTGCGCCGAATGCAACAGACCTTAGAGTGAAATGCTTACTTACAGGCTCTAACCAATAGTGCGAAAAAAAGGTATGTGTGTGTGTGTGTGTGTGTGTGTGTGTGTGTGTGTGTGTGTGTGTGTGTGTGTGTGTGTGTTTAGGTAAGTAAAGAAATAAAACAACAATAAAAATACATTTGAAAATAAGAGTAGCAAGGCTATATAAAGACATCGGTTAGTCAGGCTTAAGAGTTGTGAACTACAAATATGGCGCTATTTTGTAGTTTTCTTCCTAACTCTAACCCTAGCTCAGTTGATCTGCTTTATCAATGGTGCAACATTCAACCCCTCCAAAATGCCTTAATTCATTTGATGCATCCCTCACGCAGATCCACTGACCGAATCAACATTTCAATTTGTCTACAGACTCAATAGTATTTGCATTTCAAAATACAGTATTCTCATACATTTTGATAATTCTTTCTCAATAAGGGACATTCACTAAGAGGATTTGTTCAGACCAATGGGCTGCTCTAACATTTTAACACTGAGCCATGTGACTATACAGTAGCCTACATCTATAGTCTACTGTAAAATCATATGCTGCTTTAGGCTAAATACTATAGTTTTCTGTGTGTTTCAATAGGACAAATGGAAAGAGGTCCTACTGTATTCTAGATGGTGGTGTAGAGTATCTACAATGTGACCTCCCTAAATAATGGTGGTGTAGAGTATCTACAATGTTACCCTCCCTAAATAATGGTGGTGTAGTGTATCTACAATGTGACCTCCCTAAATAATGGTGGTGTAGAGTATCTTCTAGAAAAAAGAAACGCACACCTTTAAAGGCGAGGTGCTGGCTAGCGGAGTAGAACACTAGAAAATAAAGGAAAGCCGCACACTCCTAAGAGCTCAGATGCAAAAATTTAATCACCAACGTTTCGACAGCGAAGCTGTCTTCATCAGGGTATCATCAAACACTGCGAGATGAGTCATTTATATAGTGTCAAGAGACACACAGGTGTTTGTAATCATGGCCAAGTATGGCCTAATATCATTGGTTAACTCAAATATTTAAAAAAAAATGGCATACAAAGAACATACAAAAAGACAAACAAATGGATAGCATACGATCATAGCATTTGTAGTCTAAAATGTATCTAACAAACAATTACAATGGCAAAATCACAATAATCACAAGAATGGCTTCAGATCAAAGTCTATGTTGAGACCGAAGGGAGCAAGGGTCTTTAAATTAAAGATCCAGGCAGCCTCTCGTTTCAACAATAAATTATCAAGGTCACCCCCTCTCCTCGGGAGGGTGACATGTTCAATACCAATATAACGCAGAGACGAAATCGGATGGTTTGCTTCCAAAAAGTGGGCCGCAACTGGGTAAGTTAAGTTTTTGCACCTAATGGTGCTACGATGCTCTGAGATACGTACTTTTAATTCACGCTTTGTTTTACCCACATAATTTTTACCACAAGGACAAGGATAAGATAAATAACTGCCTTAGTGGAACACGTAATAACACCTTTAATTGGGATAGATTTCCCTGTTTGGGGGTGTTTGAAGGATCTACATTTATAAGTGCCATTACATTGAGCACAGCCATTACACTTGTAATTTCCATCCAGTATGGGCGCAAATAGACGTTGTTCAGGAATATCTTGGGGTGGTAAATCAGAGTGTACCAATTGGTCTCTGAGATTTCTTCCCCGCGAGAATACGACCAGGGGAAGGTCAGAAAACACATTAACGAGACTATCATCATATTTCAGAATGTGCCAATGTTTGTGAACGATTCCTTTAATTTGTTCAGAGCACTTTGAGTAGCGGGTAGTGAGAACGCAAGAATGCGTCTTTTTGCGAGACTGACCTTGAAAAAGGTCATGTCTCGTTTTGTTTTGAATTTTCTCAATGGCAGTATTAATCTGATCATTGTTGTACCCCCTCTCCTTGAACTTATCCTTTATTTTCTAGTGTTCTACTCCGCTAGCCAGCACCTCGCCTTTAAAGGTGTGCGTTTCTTTTTTCTAGGTTGATGATTTAACAGGCAGATAGAACTGGGATAGAAGCTGTTCTAGAACCTGTGGTCCAGAAACTGATTTAACAGGCAGATAGAACTGGGATAGAAGCTGTTCTAGAACCTGTGGTCCAGAAACTGATTTAACAGGCAGATAGAACTGGGATAGAAGCTGTTCTAGAACCTGTGGTCCAGAAACTGATTTAACAGGCAGATAGAACTGGGATAGAAGCTGTTCTAGAACCTGTGGTCCAGAAACTGATTTAACAGGCAGATAGAACTGGGATAGAAGCTGTTCTAGAACCTGTGGTCCAGAAACTGATTTAACAGGCAGATAGAACTGGGATAGAAGCTGTTCTAGTACCTGTGGTCCAGAAACTGATTTAACAGGCAGATAGAACTGGGATAGAAGCTGTTCTAGAACCTGTGGTCCAGAAACTGATTTAACAGGCAGATAGAACTGGGATAGAAGCTGTTCTAGTACCTGTGGTCCAGAAACTGATTTAACAGGCAGATAGAACTGGGATAGAAGCTGTTCTAGAACCTGTGGTCCAGAAACTGATTTAACAGGCAGATAGAACTGGGATAGAAGCTGTTCTAGAACCTGTGGTCCAGAAACTGATTTAACAGGCAGATAGAACTGGGATAGAAGCTGTTCTAGTACCTGTGGTCCAGAAACTGATTTAACAGGCAGATAGAACTGGGATAGAAGCTGTTCTAGAACCTGTGGTCCAGAAACTGATTTAACACGTGTCATCTTCCAGTGTGTGTTTGTCAATTGTGTGTGTTTCAGTGTTATGTGTGTCAGTGTGTGTGTGTGTGTCCAGAGTGTGTTTGTGTGTGTGTATCCAGTGTGTGTGTGTGTGTGTGTATCCAGTGTGTGTGTGTGTGTGTGTGTATCCAGTGTGTGTGTGTGTGTGTGTGTGTGTGTGTGTGTGTGTATCTGTATCCAGTGTGTTTGTGTGTGTGTATCCAGTGTGTTTGTGTGTGTGTATCAAGCGTGTGTGTGTCAAGCGTGTGTGTGTCAGTGTGTGTGTCAGTGTGTGTGTGTGTTTATCTAGTGGGTCCAGTGTGTGTGTGTGTGTGTGTGTGTGTGTGTGTGTGTGTCCAGTGTGTGTGTGTGTGTCCAGTGTGTGTGTGTGTCCAGTGTGTGTGTGTGTGTCCAGTGTGTGTGTGTGTGTCCAGTGTGTTTCCAGTGTGTTTGTATGTCCGTTTGAGTGAGTGTGTGTGTGTATGGGTGTTTGTCCAGTTTGAGTGGGTGGCCAGCGTGTGTGTGTGTGCCTAGTGTGTGTGTCTGTGTCCAGTGTGTGTGTGTTTCAGTGTGTGTGTGTGTGTGTCCAGTGTGTGTGTGTGTGTGTGTGTGTGTGTGTGTGTGTGTGTGTGTGTGTGTGTGTGTGTGTGTGTGTGTGTGTGTGTGTGTCCATTGAGTGTGTGTGTGTGTGTTTCAGTGTGTGTGTTTCCAGGTGTGTGTGTGTGTGTGTTCAGAGTGTGTGTGTGTGTGTGTTCAGTGTGTGTGTGTGTGTTCAGTGTGTGTGTGTCCAGTGTGTGTGTGTGTGTCCAGTGTGTGTGTGTGTGTCCAGTGAGTGTATGTGTGTCCAGTGTCTGTGATCAGTGTGTGTGTGTTGAGTGTGTGTGTGTGTTCAGTGTGTGTTTGTGTGTGTCCAGTGTGTGTGTATGTGTCCAGTGTGTGTGTGTCCAGAATGTGTTTGTGTATGTGTGTGTGTGTCCAGAATGTATTTGTGTGTGTGTGTCCAGTGTACGTGTGTGTCCAGTGTGTGTGTGTGTGTCCAGTGTGTGTGTGTGTCCAGTGTGTGTGTGTGTCCAGTGTGTGTGTGTCCAGTGTGTGTGTGTTCAGTGTGTGTTTGTGTTCAGTGTGTGTGTGTGTCCAGTGTGTGTGTGTCCAGTGTGTGTGTGTGTCCAGTGTGTGTGTGTGTGTCCAGTGTGTGTGTGTGTGTGTCCAGTGTGTGTGTGTGTGTGTCCAGAATGTGTGTGTGTGTGTGTGTGTGTGTGTGTGTGTGTGTGTGTGTGTGTGTGTGTGTGTGTGTGTGTCCAGTTATTATTCCAGGGACACTGAAGAGCCAACATTATAAATCCTAAATCCTGGATAGAGGGGCTCAGTGAATGTGGAGGTGAATGTGATCAGGTGGGTCAGTGTGTCAGAGGAGGCTCTATAGAAGGACAGAGTGCCGGCTGGCCAGTCCAGATACACTCCTACTCTGTGGGATCTGGAGGAGGGGACGTCTATGGTAGTGGAGTTATTATTATGACAGGCAGAGTATCTGTTGTCATCGCAGAACAGACTCCAGGACTTGTCATTGTATCCAAGACAACAGTCATTAACCCCTCCTCTCCTGCTGATTCCTTTATATGTCACTCCTATGTAAGCACCTCTCCCACTCCACTCTACCTCCCAGTAACAGCGCCCAGTCAGACCCTCTCTACACAGCACCTGTCCCCAGTCCTCAAATCTCTCTGGGTGATCAGGATACGGCTGCTCCTCTCTCCTCCATGTCACCTTTCTGTTCTCCTCAGACAGAGAGAGGAGTCTGTTTACTGTGTTTAGGTCCAGTGTGAGATCACAGACATCTGATGGATGAAACCAGACACAATATTAGAAATCATCATCATTCACATTAGAATGTTAACTCACTTTTCACTAATTCATTTAATGTAGATGTTTCTAGGTATCAAAAGGAGAAGTTAAGGTAACTTGAGACTTGTTGAATGATCATATGTTATACTGTATGGTAATATAATACACACTTATTCACATTAATTACACCACACACACACACACACACACACACACACACACACACACACACACACACACACACACACACACACACACACACATTGTCATATCAACTCTTTGTAAACTTTGGTGTCCCTGATTTGTGCTTCTGTAGAACTACAGATGATATTTAATATGACCAAGTCAGTAATGATGGTGGTCTTTGACTTAACTTGAATTAAGACTTATTCTTAGTCATATTCTTCACAGCAGTCAACACTCACATTTTCTAAGTCCAGGTTTCATTGTGAACTCTCCACCATGTTCCACACTGTAGCGGTAAGCAGAAGAACAGACAGTCATTGAGGGATACACCTGAACTCACACACACACACACACACACACACACACACACACACACACACACACACACACACTGGACATATATACACACTGGACACCTGGACACACACACACTGGACACACACACACACTCACACTGGACAAAAACACACACACACACAAACTGGACACAAACACACACACACTGGACACAAACACACACACACTGGACACAAACACACACACACTGGACACAAACACACACACACTGGACACACACACACACACAAACTGGACAAAAAGACACACAGGACACACACACACACACACGGTCAAGCGTGGTAAGAACATTTTCAGTGTTTGTGTCCAGTGTGTGTGTCCAGTAAGTGTGTGTCCAGTGTGTGTGTCCAGTGTGTGTGTATGTGTCCAGTGTGTGTGTGTGTGTGTCCTGTGTGTGTGTGTGTCCTGTGTGTGTGTGTGTGTGTCCTGTGTGTCCTGTGTGTGTGTGTGTGTGTCCTGTGTGTCCTGTGTGTCCTGTGTGTGTGTGTGTGTCCTGTGTGTCCTGTGTGTCCTGTGTGTGTGTGTGTGTCCTGTGTGTGTGTGTGTGTCCTGTGTGTGTGTGTGTGTCCTGTGTGTGTGTGTGTGTGAGTCCTGTGTGTGTGTGTCCGTCCTGTGTGTGTCCGTCCTGTGTGTGTCCGTCCTGTGTGTGTCCGTCCTGTGTGTGTCCGTCCTGTGTGTGTGTGTGTGTGTCCGTCCTGTGTGTGTCCTGTGTGTGTGTGTGTGTGTGTCCGTCCTGTGTGTGTCTCGTGTGTGTGTGTGTGTCCCGTGTGTGTGTGTGTGTCCCGTGTGTGTGTGTGCTGTGTGTGTGTGTGTCCTGTGTGTGTGTGTGTGTGTCCTGTGTGTGTGTGTGTCCTGTGTGTGTGTGTGTCCTGTGTGTGTCCTGTGTGTGTCCTGTGTATGTCATGTGTGTGTGTGTGTGTGTGTGTGTGTCCTGTGAGTGTGTGTGTGTGTGTCCTGTGAGTGTGTGTGTCCTGTGAGTGTGTGTGTGTCCTGTGAGTGTGTGTGTGTGTCGTGTGTGTGTGTCCTGTGTGAGTCCTGTGTGTGCGTGTGTGTGTGTGTGTGTGTGTGTGTGTGTGTGTCCTTGTGTGTGTGTGTCCGTCCTGTGTGTGTGTGTGTCCCCTGTGTGTGTGTGTGTCCCCTGTGTGTGTCCGTCCTGTGTGTGTGTGTGTGTGTGTGTGTCCGTCCTGTGTGTGTCCTGTGTGTGTCTGTGTGTGTGTGTGTGTCCTGTGTGTGTCCCGTGTGTGTCCCGTGTGTGTGTGTGTGTGTGTGTCCTGTGTGTGTGTGTGTCCTGTGTGTGTGTGTATGTGTGTCCTGTGTGTGTGTGTGTGTGTGTGTCCTGTGTGTGTCCGTCCTGTGTGTGTGTGTGTGTCCTGTGTGTGTCTGTAATGTGTGTGTGTGTGTGTCCATCCTGTGTGTGTGTGTGTGTGTGTGTCCGTCCTGTGTGTGTGTGTGTGTGTGTGTGTCCTGTGTGTGTGTGTGTGTGTCCTGTGTGAGTCCTGTGTGTGTGTGTGTGTGTCATGTGAGTGTGTGTGTGTGTGTCCTGTGAGTGTGTGTGTGTGTGTGTCCTGTGAGTGTGTGTGTGTCCTGTGTGTGTGTGTGTGTGTCCTGTGTGAGTGTCCTGTGTGTGTGTGTGTCCTGTGTGTGTGTCCTGTGTGTGTGTCCTGTGTGTGTGTGTGTGTGTCCTGTGTGTGTGTGTGTGTGTGTGTCCTGTGTGTGTGTGTGTGTGTGTGTCCTGTGTGTGTCCGTCCTGTGTGTGTGTGTGTGTCCTGTGTGTGTCTGTAATGTGTGTGTGTGTGTGTCCATCCTGTGTGTGTGTGTGTGTGTGTGTCCGTCCTGTGTGTGTGTGTGTGTGTGTGTCCCGTGTGTGTGTGTGTGTGTGTGTCCCGTGTGTGTGTGTCCCGTGTGTGTGTGTGTGTGTGTGTCCCGTGTGTGTGTGTGTGTGTCCTGTGTGTGTGTGTGTCCTGTGTGTGTGTGTGTCCTGTGTGTGTGTGTCCTGTGAGTGTGTGTGTCCTGTGAGTGTGTGTGTGTGTGTGTGTCCTGTGTGTGTGTGTGTCCTGTGTGTGCGTGTGTGTGTGTGTCCTGTGTGTGTGTGTGTCCTGTGTGTGTGTGTCCTGTGAGTGTGTGTGTCCTGTGAGTGTGTGTGTGTGTGTGTCCTGTGTGTGTGTGTGTGTCCTGTGTGTGTGTGTGTGTGTGTGTCCTGTGAGTGTGTGTGTGTGTGTGTCCTGTGTGTGTGTGTGTCCTGTGTGTGTGTGTGTGTGTGTGTGTGTGTGTGTGTCCTGTGTGTGTGTCCTGTGTGTGTGTCCTGTGTGTGTGTGTGTGTGTGTGTGTGTGTCTATCCTGTGTGTGTGTGTGTGTGTGTGTGTGTGTGTATCCTGTGTGTGTGTGTGTGTGTGTCATGTGTGTGTGTGTGTGTGTGTGTCCTGTGTGTGTGTGTGTCCTGTGTGTGTGTGTGTGTGTCCTGTGTGTGTGTGTGTGTCCAGTGTGTGTGTGTGTGTGTGTGTGTGTGTGTGATTGTCTTGTGTGTGTCTGTGTGTGTGTCCAGTGTGTGTGTGTGTCCAGTGTGTGTGTGTGTGTGTGTGTGTGTCCAGTGTGTGTGTGTGTGTGTGTGTGTGTGTGTGTGTGTGTGTCCAGTGTGTGTGTGTGTCCTGTGTGTGTGTGTAGTGTGTGTGTGTGTGTGTGTGTGTGTGTGTGTCCTGTGTGTGTGTGTGTGTCCTGTGTGAATATCTGATACAATATGTTGACACACTGGACAAACACTGGACACACACACACACACACACACACACACACACACACACACACACACACACACACTGGACACACACACACACACACTGGACACACACACACACTGGACACACACACACTGGACACACACACACTGGACACACACACACACACACACACACTGGACACACACACACACACACACACTGGACACACACACACTGGACACACACACACTGGACACACACACACACACACACACAGGACACACACACACACACTGGACGCACAGGACGCACACACACACAGGACACACACACAGGACACTCACACACACACCCACAGACACAGGACACTCACACACACACACACAGACACAGGACACTCACACACACACACACAGACACAGGACACACACACACAGGACACACACACACACAGGACTCACACACACACACAGGACTCACACACACACACAGAACTCACACACACACACACACACAGGACCTCTCACCATTACCAATAACAGAGACTACAACAAAACACTTGTTGACCAACTACAGGAATACTGACCTCAGAGTCTCCAGTTTACAGTGTGGATCCTCCAGTCCAGCAGAGAGCAGCTTCACTCCTGAATCCTTCAGATCATTGTTACTCAGGTCCAGCTCTCTCAGGTGTGAGGGGTTTGACCTCAGAGCTGAGACCAGAGAAGCACAGCCTTCCTCTGTGACTAGACAGCCTGACAGCCTGCAAAGAGTCAAATCATATTAAAATCACACTGCTATTCTTTGGTGGTGAAAATAGTGGAAGTATATTTCTTCAACATATTCAGATATATCAGTGTCCTGAAACCTTCCATATCTATTCATAAATTAATGTATCATAATATAAATTACAAATGATCAAAGTTTTGCATGCAGATAGAAACATGTATTTTTATTTGAGGATATTTTCATACATATCTGTTTCACCATTTAGAATAATAAAAGCACTTTATCTATCTAGTCCCCCTATTTAACCTGTTAGGGCTCGGGGGCAGTATTGACACGGCCGGATAAAAAACATACCCGATTTAATCTGGTTACTACTCTTACCCAGTAACTAGAATATGCATATCATTATTGGCTTTGGATAGAAAACACCCTAAAGTTTCTAAAACTGTTTGAATGGTGTCTGTGAGTATAACAGAACTCCTATGGCAGGCAAAAACCTGAGAAGATTTCATGCAGGAAGTGGCCTGTCTGACAAGTTGTGTTTCATCTTGGCTCTTTTTATTGAAGACTGAGGATCTTTGCTCTAACGTGACACTTCCTACGGCTCCCATAGGCTCTCACAGCCCGGGAAAAAGCTGAACGATATCGAGGCAGCCTCTGGCTGAAACACATTATCGCTTTTGGCAATTGGCCGATCAGAGTACTATGGGCTTAGGCGCGTGCCCGAGTCGACCCCATGCTTTAATTTCTTTCGTCTGTTTACCTAAACGCAGATTACCGGTCGGAATATTATCGCTTTTTTATGAGAAAAATGGCATAAAAATTGATTTTAAACAGCGGTTGACATGCTTCGAAGTACGGTAATGGAATATTTAGAATTTTTTTGTCACGAATTGCGCCATGCTCGTAACCCTTCTTTACCCTTTCGGATAGTGTCTTGAACGCACGAACAAAACGCCGCTGTTTGGATATAACGATGGATTATTTTGAACCAAACCAACATTTGTTATTGAAGTAGAAGTCCTGGGAGTGCATTCTGACGAAGACAGCAAAGGTAATAACATTTTTCTTATAGTAAATCTGACTTTGGTGAGTGCTAAACTTGCTGGGTGTCTAAATAGCTAGCCCTGTGATGCCGGGCTATCTACTCAGAATATTGCAAAATGTGCTTTCACCTAAAAAGCTATTTTATAATCTGACATATCGAGTGCATAGAGGAGTTCTGTATCTATAATTCTTAAAAGAATTGTTATGCTTTTTGTGAATGTTTATCGTGAGTAATTTAGTAAATTCACCGGCAGTGTTCGGTGGGAATGCTAGTCACATGCTAGTCACATGCTAATGTAAAAAGCTGGTTTTTGATATAAATATGAACTTGATTGAACAAAACATGCATGCATTGTATAACATAATGTCCTAGGTTTGTCATCTGATGAAGATCATCAAAGGTTAGTGCTGCATTTAGCTGTGGTTTGGGTTTATGTGACATTATATGCTAGCTTGAAAAATGGGTGTCTGATTATTTCTGGCTGGGTACTCTGCTGACATAATCTAATGTTTTGCTTTCGTTGTAAAGCCTTTTTGAAATCGGACAGTGTGGTTAGATTAACGAGAGTCTTGTCTTTAAAATGGTGTAAAATAGTCATATGTTTGAGAAATTGAAGTTTTTGCATTTTTGAGGTTTTTGAATAACGCGCCACAGGATTACACTGGCTGTTACGTAGGTGGGACGATTTGGTGCCACCTGCCCTAGAGAGGTTAAAGAAGTCATATGTTTCCTGACCAATTCACTCATAGTGTATTAAATTAGTCAAAAGTTTACTATTTGGTTCCATATTCTTTGACTGCAATGACTACATCAAGCTTGTGACTGCCATGATTGAGAAAGATCATGAACAATAATTAGTGAGAAAGTTACAGAGGCTTCAACAAAACCTGCTAACCTCTCACCATTACCAATAACAGAGGATACAACAAAACATGCTAACCTCTCACCATTACCAATAACAGAGGCTACAACAAAACATGCTAACCTCTCACCATTACCAATAACAGAGGCTACAATAAAACATGCTAACCTCTCACCATTACCAATAACAGAGGATACAACAAAACATGCTAACCTCTCACCCTTACCAATAACAGAGGCTACAACAAAACATGCTAACCTCTCACCATTACCAATAACAGAGGCTACAACAAAACATGCTAACCTCTCACCATTACCAATAACAGAGGCTACAACAAAACATGCTAACCTCTCACCATTACCAATAACAGAGGATACAACAAAACATGCTAACCTCTCACCATTACCAATAACAGAGGCTACAACAAAACATGCTAACCTCTCACCATTACCAATAACAGAGGCTACAACAAAACATGCTAACCTCTCACCATTACCAATAACAGAGGCTACAACAAAACAAGCTAACCTCTCACCATTACCAATAACAGAGACGACAACGAAACACTTGTTGACCAACTACAGGAATACTGACCTCAGAGTCTCCAGTCTGCAGTGGGGATCCTCCAGTCCAGCAGAGAGCAGCTCCACTCCTGAATCCTTCAGGTCATTGTTACTCAGGTCCAGCTCTCTCAGGTGTGAGTGGTTTGAACTGAGAACTGAGGCCAACACTTTACAGGATGTGTCTGTGAGTTTACAGCCAGTGAGTCTGCCAACACAGAAGAAATACAATGACAGACACTTTGTATTAAAATGATACGCTTAGCTTCCTCTGTTTACGCTGTTACCCGTTTACAAATAATGTGTTGGGTTTGACCTCAGAGCTGAGACCAGAGAAGCACAGCCTTCCTCTGTGACTAGACAGCCTGACAGCCTGCAAAGAGTCAAATCATATTAAAACCACACTGCTATTCTTTGGCTGGTGAAAATAGTGGCAGTATATTTCTTCAACATATTCAGATACATCAGTGTCCTGAAACCTGCCATATCTACTCATACATTAAAGTATCATATTATAAATGACAAATTATCAAAGTTTTGCCTGCAGATAGAAACATGTATAGTACAAATATTTGAGTAGACTGACCAGACCAGTTTAAAAGCAGTATCAGTCAAAAGACAGACAGTGAGGTATCAGATTTAGATTGTATTGAGTATACAGTCCACACCATATCTATTTTGACAGTGAAGATAACATTTTAAATGTGGCTCTAAACTCCAACATTTTGGATTTCAGATCAAATGTTTCATATGAGGTGACAGTATATAATGTCACCTTTTATTTGAGGATATTTTCATATATATCTGATTCACCATTTAGAAAAATGAAAGCACTTTATGCATCTAGTCCCCCTATTTAAAGAAGTCATATGTTTTCTGACCAATTCACTCATAGTGTATTAAATTAGTCAAAAGTTTAGTATTTGGTCCCATATTCTTTGACTGCAATGACTACATCAAGCCTGTGACTGCCATGATTGAGAAAGATCATGAATAATAATGAGTGAGAAAGTTACAGAGGATACAACAAAACATGCTAACCTCTCATCATTACCAATAACAGAGGCTACAACAAAACATGCTAACCTCTCACCATTACCAATAACAGATGCTACAACAAAACATGCTAACCTCTCACCATTACCAATGTATTTATTTATAAGCACCTCAAGTTGTGGTTACTCACGACTTGGTAGATATTCCCTCATCGAAGTATGGCAGTTCCATGCAGGTTTCCTCACCAAGTCCAAGGCAGCACAGCTACCCATGCAGACAGTACTCCTTAGCCGTAACCGATATCCCCATGGCAACACGAACTCGTTTAGCTTCCCAAGCAATTATCTCCCGGTGTCAGACGATGCTAGGCTAACCTCAAGGCTGGCTAATACCTCCACGACGAGACGGTAGCTTCAGTCTTTACTAAGTTTTAACTAAATTATAACAACTCTTTTATTAAATAAAACATGTATTTCCCTTCATGTCTTAGTAGCTATGGGTTTTGTTGTAGTTCTGTCGTCTTCTTTTATAATTTTTCTTCACCAACCGTCCTGAGGTAAAACGTCCATCCTTTCATCAATGTCTTTTTCCCTCCCGTTAACCAGGTCAACTCCCATTGGCCACAACTTAACAAGCGACCTTATTGGTCAAAACGTAAACTTCAAAGTAAAACAAACTATTCACTTATACATTAAATAAATATTTCTTCAAAAAGCATAATGCATTAACAACATTACAGTTTAGGAGCAATTCAATCATCTTTTAAATATAACACCAATTAATTATAACAAATAAACTCAATACTTGGTTCAAACAAGGGTATTACACAAACATACAGTCAATAATACAGTAGAAAAATAAGTCTATATACAATGTGAGCAAATGAAGTGAAATAAGGGAGGTAAAGGCAAAAAAAGGCCATGGTGGCAAAGTAAATACAATATAGCAAGTAAAACACTGGAATGGTAGATATGCAGTGGAAGAAAGTGCAAAGTAGAAATAATGGGGTGCAAAGGAGCTAAATATATAAATAGAGTAGGGGAAGAGGTAGTTGGGCTAAATTATAGATGGGCTATGTACAGGTGCAGTAATCTGTGAGCTGCTCTGACAGCTGGTGCTTAAAGCTAGTGAGGGAGATAAGTGTTTCCAGTTTTAGAGATTTTTGTAGTTCGTTCCAGTCATTGGCAGCAGAGAACTGGAAGAAGAGGCGGCCGAAGGAGGAATTGGCTTTGGGGGTGACCAGAGAGATATACCTGCTGGAGCGCGTGCTACAGGTGGGTGCTTCTATGGTGACCAGTGAGCGGAGATAAGGGGGGACTTTACCTAGCAGGGTCTTGTAGATGACCTGGAGCCAGTGGGTTTAGCGACGAGTATGAAGCGAGGGCCAGACAACGAGAGCGTACAGGTCGCAGTGGTGGGTAGTACAGTGGGGGAAAAAAGTATTTGATCCCCTGCTGATTTTGTACGTTTGCCCACTGACAAAAAAATGATCAGTCTATAATTTTAATGGTAGGTTTATTTGAACAGTGAGAGACAGAATAACAGCAAAAAAATCAAGAAAAACCCGTGTCAAAAATGTTATACAATTATTCGCATTTTAATTTGGGAAATGAGTATTTGACCCCTCTGCAAAACATGACTTAGTACTTGGTGGCAAAACCCTTTCTTGTAGTTGGCCACCAGGTTTGCACACATCTCAGGAGGGATTTTGTCCCACTCCTCTTAGCAGATCTTCTCCAAGTCATTAAGGTTTCGAGGCTGACGTTTGGCAACTCGAACCTTCAGCTGCCTCCACAGATTTTCTATGGGATTAAGGTCTGGAGACTGGCTAGGCCACTCCAGGACCTTAATGTGCTTCTTCTTGAGCCACTCCTTTGTTGCCTTGGCCGTGTGTTTTGGGTCATTGTCATGCTTGAATACCCATCCACAACTCATTTTCAATGCCCTGGCTGAGGGAAGGAGGTTCTCACCCAAGACTTGACGGTACATGGCCCCGTCTATCGTCCCTTTGATGCAGTGAAGTTGTCCTGTCCCCTTAGCAGAAAAACACCCCTTTAGCATGATGTTTCCACCTCCATGTTTGACGGTGGAGATGGTGTTCAAAGAGCTCCATTTTGGTCTCATCTGACCACAACATTTTCACCCAGTTGTCCTCTGAATCATTCAGATGTTCATTGGCAAACTTCAGACGGGCATGTATATGTATTCTTGAGCAGGGGGACCTTGCTGGCGCTGCAGGATTTCAGTCCTTCACGGCGTAGTGTGTTACCAATTGTTTTCTTGGTGACTATGGTCCCAGCTGCCTTGAGATCATTGACAAGATCCTCCCGTGGAGTTCTGGGCTGATTCCTCACCGTTCTCATGATCATTGCAACTCCACGAGGTGAGATCTTGCATGGAGCCCCAGGCCGAGGGATATTGACAGTTCTTTTGTGTTTCTTCCATTTGCGAATAATCGCACCAAATGTTGTCACCTTCTCACCAAGCTGCTTGGCGATGGTCGTGTAGCCCATTCCAGCCTTGTGTAGGTCTACAATCTTGTCCCTGACATCCTTGGAGAGCTCTTTGGTCTTGGCCATGGTGGAGAGTTTGGAATCTGATTGATTGATTGCTTCTGTGGTCAGGTGTCTTTTTTTACAGGTAACAAGTTGCGGTTAGGAGCACTCCCTTTAAGAGTGTGCTCCTAATCTCAGCTCGTTACCTGTATAAAAGACACCTGGGAGCCAGAAATCTTTCTGATTGAGAGGGGGTCAAATACTTATTTCCCTCATTAAAATGCAAATTAATTTATAACATTTCTGACATTAGTTTTTCTGGATGTTTTTGTTGTTATTCTGTCTCTCACTGTTCAAATAAACCATTAAAATTATAGACTGATCCTTTCTTTGTCAGTGGGCAAACGTACAAAATCAGCAGGGGATCAAATACTTTTTTCCCCCACTGTATATGGGGCTTTGGTGACAAAACGGATGGCACTGTGATAGACTGCATCCAATTTATTGAGTAGGGTATTTGGAGGCTATTTTGTAAATGACATGGCCCGAAGTCGAGTATCGGTAGGATGGTCAGTTTTATAAGGGTATGTTTGGCCGCATGAGTGAAGGATGCTATGTTGCGAAATAGGAAGCCAACTCTAGATTTAATTTTGGATTGGAGATGCTTAATGTGAGTCTGGAAGGAGAGTTTACAGTCTAACCAGACACCTAGGTATTTGTAGTTGTCCACATATTCTAAGTCAGAACCATCCAGAGTAGTGATGCTGGACAGGCGGGCAGGTGCAGGCAGCGATCGGTTGAAGAGCATTTAGTTTTACTTGTATTTAAGAGCAGTTGGAGGCCACGGAAGGAGAGTTGTATGGCATTGAAGCTCGTCTGGAGGTTAGTTAACACAGTGTCCAAAGAAGGGCCAGAAGTATACAGAATAACACCAATAACAGAGGGGTCTGATCTTTGTGCCTCTGTAACTTTCTCATTCATCATCATTAATGATTCATTCATGATTATTCATAATCATGGTAGCATCCACATGAATGTAGAAGTGTTCAGAAACATCTTCTATTCTTACTGACAATACAAGCGAAGTGACTCCAAAATGACAGGACATTATTCACCATTCAGTTTCTATTAGGAAAAACATCCAAAACACAACCAAAACAAACTGCAAATGAATTCAACAAGTTTGTAGAATCACAAGCTTGATGTAATCACTGCAGGCATGGAATATGGGACCAAATACTAAACTTATGACAACTTTAATACAATATAAGTGAATTTGTCCGAATATGTACAACTTTTTCAAATGGGAGAACTAAATACATAAAGTGCTTTCCTTTCTTAACAGTAACACAGCTATGTATGAAAATACCCTCAAATAAAAGGTGACATTCTGTACTGTCACCTAATATGAAACATTCTATCTCAAATCCAAAATGCTGGAGCATAGCGACAAATTTAAAACTGTAAGCTTCACTGTCCAAACACATATGGTGTGGACTATGTGTGTCTGCTAAACACATGTGGATCTGCTGAACAGTTATCACTTGTTGACCAACTACAGGAATACTGACCTCAGAGTCTCCAGTTTACAGTGGGGATTCCCCAGTCCAGCAGAGAGCAGCTTCACTCCTGAATCCTTCAGATCATTGTTACTCAGGTCCAGCTTTCTCAGGTGTGAGGGGTTTGACTTCAGAGCTGAGACCAGAGAAGCACAGCCTTCCTTTGTGACTCCACAGCCTGACAGCCTGCAACGAGATCATCATGACTTCACAAACACACTGTTAATTTAACACCAGTAGTATAGAAGGACAGCGGTAGATGCATTTGGTTCATATTCCCAAACAACATATAGATTCATCTTCCATCAATGCATTTATTCAATATGTTTTTCAATATACATATTATAATACATATTTTTCACTAAACATAATATTTCTTCCTGATGAATACTTCTTATATGTCATTTTATTTACTCACAGAGCAGCACTGGAGGCTTTGACCACTGGCAGCAGCCTCAGAAGACCTTCCTCTGATCTGGAGTATTTCTTCAGGTCAAACACATCCAGCTCCTTTTCTGAAGTCAGCAATACAAAGACCAGAGCTGACCACTGTGCAGGTGACAGGTTGGGTTTTGAGAGACTTCCTGAGCTCAGGAAGCTTTGGATCTCCTCCACTAGAGAATGGTCATTCAGTTCATTCAGACAGTGGAACAGATTGATGCTCCTCTCTGGAGAGGGATTCTCCCTGATCTTCTTCTTGATGTACTTGACTGTCTCTTCATGGCTCTGTGAGCTGCTTCTTGTCTTTGTCAGTAGACCTCGTAAGTGCTTCTGATTGGACTCCAGTGAGAGTCCCAGAAGGAAGCGGAGGAACAGGTCCAGGTTTCCCATCTCACTTTGTAAGGCTTTATCCACAGCACTCTTGTAGACAGTAACTTCAGACTTGTCTCTGTACAGCAGAGAAAAGATACTGGACTTTGTTTGCTGTTTGTCCACGAGATTCTCATTGTTGTTGATGAATGAGAGGAACACATACACAGCAGCCAGAAACTCCTGAATGCTCAGATGCACGAAGCAGTACACCTTGTTCTGGTACAGAACACATTCCTCTTTAAAGAGCTGTGTGCACAATCCTGAGTACACAGAGGCTTCATTGACATTAATGCCAGCCTCTTTCAGGTCTTTTTCATAGAAAATCAGATTGCCCTTCACTAGCTGTTGAAAAGCCAGTTTTCCCAGTGACAGAATGCTCTCTTTATTCCAGTGTGGACCTGTCTCTTCTTTCCCAAGATACTTTTCATTCTTCTGTTTGGTATGAAACACCACAAGGTGTGTGTACATCTCAGTCAGAGTCTTGGGCATCTCTTCTCTCTTATGTTTCAGCATGTGTTCGAGGACTGTTGCAGAAATCCAACAGAAGACTGGAATGTGGCACATGATGTGGAGGCTCCTTGATGTCTTTATGTGTGAGATGATTCTGCTGGCCAGGTCCTCATCACTGAATCTCTTCCTGAAGTACTCCTCCTTCTGTGGGTCATTGAACCCTCGTACCTCTGTCACCTGGTCAACACACCCTGAAGGGATCTTACTGGCTGCTGCAGGTCGGGTAGTTATCCAGAGGAGAGCAGAGGGAAGCAGATTTCCCTCGATGAGATTTGTCAGCAGAACATCCACTGAGGTTGACTCTGTGACGTCCCAACAGATCTTGTTCTTCTGGAAGTCTAGGGGCAGTCGACACTCATCCAGACCATCAAAGATGAACACAACTTTGTACTTGTCATAGTTGGAGATTCTTGATTGTTTGGTTTCCATTGAGAAGTGATAGAGAAGTTCAATCAAAGTGTGTTTGTCCCCTTTCATCAAATTCAGCTCCCGAAAAGGGAATGAAAACACAAATTGAACATCCTGATTTGCTTTTCCTTCAGCCCAGTCCAGAATGAACTTCTGCACAGAGACTGTTTTTCCAATGCCAGCGACTCCCTTTGTCAGCACAGTTCTGATACGTTTGTCTTGTCCAGTTAAGGGTTTGAAGATGTCGTTACATTTGATTGCAGTCTCTGGTCTTGCATGTTTCCTGGTTGTTGTCTCAATCTGTCTCAGCTCATGTTCATTATTGACCTCTCCTGTTCCTCCCTCTGTGATGTAGAGCTCTGTGTAGATCTTATTGAGAAGTGTTGGGTTTCCTTGTTTAGCGATCCCCTCAAATACACATTGAAACTTCTTCTTTAGATTAGATTTGAGTTCACGTTGGCAAATCACAGCAAGCTCATCTGAATGAAGAAATAACACAGAGGATATTAATATTACGTCTGTTTTAATGTCTACAGTATTGAAGGACTGTTAAAGTTTTAAAATAATAATTTATTCTCTTAAGTGACTGTATAAATGTATCAATGTTTTCTTAATGCATTACAGACTGGTGTGACTGATTATATTATTATTGGTGTTATTGATGGTATTATTAATGTTGTCTCTCTCTGTCTCTCTCTCTAAATTAATCACCACATCACATCCCTTCTGCTACTTGATGAGGTCACAAGGTGTTGTGTTAAGGTTGCTACAATATCATTGAGTTACACAGCTACTTTAGCTGTACTTTAGCCACAGCTTTTAAATGTTATAAAACAGCATTCAACATGAGGCAGACAGATCTTACATTTCTCCAGTGTGTCAGCAAGCTCCTTCTGGTTCATTTTCCTCAGGACGTGCAGTGTGATCTTCAGAGCCCCCTCTCTGACACTGCTCTCCTGCTTCTCATCTTCAGCATCCACCACTTCCTCCTCCTGCTTCTGACTCTCAAAGCCTTCTGGGAGTTCAGGACCAAGAATCCTCTTGAACATCTTCAGCTCGTTCTTCACAAATGTTATAATTTTCTCTTCAAGCAACTGAAATAAATCAAGTAAATAAGTTAAGCAAGAGAAGAAATGCTTTCTCATTAACACATTAATGAATAATTGACAGATCAACTTTACTTGAGGTAAACAAAATCAAATGTTCATAACAGGATCACATACACTGAATATAGAGTCCAGGTCTGTTTGATGACTCTGGGAAGACTGACCACTGAGAATCTCTGACTCTGATCTCTCCTGTTGGTTTCTGTGGACAAAACATGAGATTATAGTACACACACACACACACACACACTGTTTTAGGACTATGAAAATGGACTAAAGTAGGAGAAATGACTAGAGACAGTGTTGTTTAACACACTGACCATGACCCATGAGTTCTTCTTACCTTTGTTCAGTAGAAAAGTCTCCCTCTCTAAAGGATATAGGAGGCGCCATAGACTGCTCACTCTTCATGGACACACAGCTGGGTACAGGGGAGGCTGGTCTCTCCTGCTTGATTGGTCTTCAACACAACAGAGACAAACATTACATCTCTCATCTACTCTGATCTCAGATGGGAAACATAAGAAGAGTTTTATTCCAAAACGCTACATTTCACTTTACAGAAACGTTTGTAATTTGCCTTTATTGTTTAAAGAAATTATGAAAGAGATTGTTGTGTTTTTTCACTATCTAATCATGGCATGGGGTTGTTCAATGACAGACATGTATTTGTTTAAAATCTATCACTTGATGGTTTCATTTCAGAGAGACAAATAATGTTTTTTGCTAAATGCTATATATCTGCCTCACTCTCAGAGAAATCAGTAGTACTGCTAGGTTTAATACAGTAATAATATATATCTGCCTCTCAGAGAAATCAGTAGTACTGCTAAGTTTAACACAGTAATAATATATATCTGCCTCACTCTCAGAGAAATCAGTAGTACTGCTGGGTTTAATACAGTAATAATATATATCTGCCTCTCAGAGAAATCAGTAGTACTGCTAGGTTTAACACAGTAATAATATATATCTGCCTCACTCTCAGAGAAATCAGTAGTACTGCTAGGTTTAACACAGTAATAGTATATATCTGCCTCACTCTCAGTGAAATCAGTAGTACTGCTAGATTATACACAGTCAAATATAACATAGTACTACATTTTTAATAAAGATATGTACAAATGATACATTTGTGACATCAATATATATATATTAAAAAAAATATTCAAGAAATGTATATGTGATCTGTTTGTAAAACATTTACATTTGACACTTTTGTCATTTAGCAGATGTTCTGGCAGGTTTATGGTTCCCCCCCCTAGACTCTCAGGAGTTAACACACTCAGGTCAGGGAGAGTTGGAGAGGCAGGTTTATGGTTCCCCCCCTAGACTCTCAGGAGTTAACACACTCAGGTCAGGGAGAGTTGGAGAGGCAGGTTTATGGTTCCCCCCTAGACTCTCAGGAGTTAACACACTCAGGTCAGGGAGAGTTGGAGAGGCAGGTTTATGGTTCCCCCCCTAGACTCTCAGGAGTTAACACACTCAGGTCAGGGAGAGTTGGAGAGGCAGGTTTATGGTTCCCCCCTAGACTCTCAGGAGTTAACACACTCAGGTCAGGGAGAGTTGGAGAGGCAGGTTTATGGTTCCCCCCTAGACTCTCAGGAGTTAACACACTCAGGTCAGGGAGAGATGGAGAGGCAGGTTTATGGTTCCCCCCCCTAGACTCTCAGGAGTTAACACACTCAGGTCAGGGAGAGATGGAGAGGCAGGTTTATGGTTCCCCCCTAGACACTCAGGAGTTAAAACACTCAGGTCAGGGAGAGTTGGAGAGGCAGGTTTATGGTTCCCCCCCTAGACTCTCAGGAGTTAACACACTCAGGTCAGGGAGAGATGGAGAGGCAGGTTTATGGTTCCCCCCTAGACACTCAGGAGTTAAAACACTCAGGTCAGGGAGAGTTGGAGAGGCAGGTTTATGGTTCCCCCTTGACGATCAGGCTCTGGTTGTGGGGGATGTTCAGCTTGGGGTTGTGAGGTGCTGATAACAGTCACCCGTATGGAATTCGTAAAAGAGCTGTTTCCCAAAACCATTAATAACGTTGCACTTGGAAAATGCTCGTAATCTAACACCTGCCTCAGACCACTCGTAGAACAGCTGAGTGAGTCGTTAGATGCTTTTTTACCCTCCCGCGTGACTTTATACACAGAAGATCTCAACTAAACATAGAATCACATGGTTTATCAGTCTCTCTGACCACCGATAAATTCACAACAAAGTTGTCAATGTCTTTGCAATTTATACAAACAAGCGACATATAAAATGATGCTTAAAATGAAAACCTGAGATGACTGCATTAAACAGCAGCTATAAGCCTCTTTCAAACATATTGACATACATTTCATGTTCAATCAGTTGAGTTCTGTTTTGCTACATGTAGGCTACCGTCTAATTTGGCTCAACCAACGTGAATAGAGGTGCAACCAAAAAATTCAATTGTTGAAAAGAAAAAGTTTAAGAAATATTTAATGTTTCAGCTTTCAATGGCCTTCCTCAGAATAATCACACAAAGGGAATGGACAAGTTCATGTAGGGCATGGGGAAGACAATTAGGGAGAAACTCTCTTCAGCTGGTGGCGCTAATGAGAGAGGGTGTGGTAGACTATACACCTCTGGCCTGCTCGCCTCCCTACCTCTGAGGAAGCACAGTTCCGGCTCAGCCCAGTCAAAACTGTTCGCTTCTCTGGCACCCCAATGGTGGAACAAGCTCCCTCACGACGCCAGGACAGCGGAGTCAATCACCACCTTCCGGAGACACCTGAAACCCCACCTCTTTAAGGAATACCTAGGATAGGATAAAGTAATCCTCCTAACCCCCCCCCCCCCCCCACCCCCCTTAAAAGATTTAGATGCACTATTGTAAAGTGGTTGTTCCACTGGATATCATAAGGTGAATGCACCAATTTGTAAGTCGCTCTGGATAAGAGCCTCTGCTAAATGACTTAAATGTAATGTAAATGGTCCTCAGGGTGAGGGCTACTGTGGGCAATGTCTCCTCCTAGTGGTCAAATACAGTAATGGAACCTGTACAACTATTTGGGAGACAGGGCAAGCATAACTCAACTGCAGTATCTATAATTATTGTAAAACATTGCCATGTAACACATGTCCAATATATTAGGTATTGGAAAATAAACAAGTTCGGAGGGGTGGATATTTCAAGTGCCGTAGATATAACTGATTTAAAACCATTACTATATAATAAACAGGTCTAACACAACTGGTTTGGACAATAGTGAGCTAGTAACCTTTTCCGTCAACGAACAAGAAGTACATTTGGCTCCAAAAGCCAAAGTATGACCTTTAACAAAAACATACTATAGTCCTTCTATAGGTTAAGACCTCTGGGGACTGAAGTATCTATAACATACTATAGTCCTTCTATAGGTTAAGACCTCTGGGACTAAACATACTATAGTCCTTCTATAGGTTAAGACCTCTGGGACTAAACATACTATAGTCCTTCTATAGGTTAAGACCTCTGGGGACTGAAGTATCTATAACATACTATAGTCCTTCTGTAGGTTAAGACCTCTGGGACTAAACATACTATAGTCCTTCTGTAGGTTAAGACCTCTGTGGACTGAAGTATCTATAACATACTATAGTCCTTCTATAGGTTAAGACCTCTGTGGACTGAAGTATCTATAACATACTATAGTCCTTCTATAGGTTAAGACCTCTGGGACTAAACATACTATAGTCCTTCTATAAGTCAAGACCTCTGGGACTAAACATACTATAGTCCTTCTATAGGTTAAGACCTCTGGGACTAAACATACTATAGTCCTCTAGGTTAAGACCTCTGGGACTAAACATACTATAGTCCTTCTATAGGTTAAGACCTCTGGGACTAAACATACTATAGTCCTTCTATAGGTTAAGACCTCTGGGACTAAACATACTATAGTCCTTCTATAGGTTAAGACCTCTGGGACTAAACATACTATAGTCCTTCTATAGGTTAAGACCTCTGTGGACTGAAGTATATATAACATAATATAGTCCTTCTATAGGTTAAGACCTCTGGGGACTGAAGTATCCATAACATACTATAGTCCTTCTATAGGTTAAGACCTCTGGGACTAAACATACTATAGTCCTTCTGTAGGTTAAGACCTCTGGGGACTAAACATACTATAGCCCTTCTATAGGTTAAGACCTCTGGGGACTGAAGTATCTATAACATACTATAGACCTTCTATAGGTTAAGACCTCTGGGACTAAACATACTATAGTCCTTCTGTAGGTTAAGACCTCTGGGGACTAAACATACTACAGTCCTTCTATAGGTTAAGACCTCTGGGGACTGAAGTATCTATAACATACTATAGTCCTTCTATAGGTTAAGACCTCTGGGACTAAACATACTATAGTCCTTCTATAGGTTAAGACCTCTGGGACTAAACATACTATATTCCTTCTGTAGGTTAAGACCTCTGGGGACTGAAGTATCTACAACATACTATAGTCCTTCTATAGGTTAAGACCTCTGGGACTAAACATACTATAGTCCTTCTATAGGTTAAGACCTCTGGGACTAAACATACTATTGTCCTTCTGTAGGTTCAGACCTCTAGGACTAAACATACTATAGTCCTTCTATAGGTTAAGACCTCTGGGGACTGAAGTATCTATAACATACTATAGTCCTTCTGTAGGTTAAGACCTCTGGGACTAAACATACTATAGTCCTTCTATAGGTTAAGACCTCTGGGGACTGAAGTATCCATAACATACTATAGTTCTTCTATAGGTTAAGACCTCTGGAGACTGATGTATCCATAACATACTATAGTCCTTCTATAGGTTAAGACCTCAGGGGACTAAACATATGATAGTCCTTCTATAGGTTAAGACCTCTGGGGACTGAAGTATCTATAACATAATATAGTCCTTCTACAGGTTAAGACCTCTGGGGACTGAAGTATCCATAACATACTATAGTCCTTCTATAGGTTAAGACCTCTGGGACTAAACATACTATAGTCCTTCTATAGGTTAAGACCTCTGGGACTAAACATACTATAGTCCTTCTGTAGGTTAAGACCTCTGGGGACTAAACATACTATAGTCCTTCTATAGGTTAAGACCTCTGGGGACTGAAGTATCTATAACATACTATAGTCATTCTATAGGTTAAGACCTCTGGGACTAAACATACTATAGTCCTTCTGTAGGTTAAGACCTCTGGGGACTAAACATACTATAGTCCTTCTATAGGTTAAGACCTCTGGGGACTGAAGTATCCATAACATACTATAGTCCTTCTATAGGTTAAGACCTCTGGGACTAAACATACTATAGTCCTTCTATAGGTTAAGACCTCTGGGACTAAACATACTATATTCCTTCTGTAGCTTAAGACCTCTGGGGACTGAAGTATCTACAACATACTATAGTCCTTCTATAGGTTAAGACCTCTGGGACTAAACATACTATAGTCCTTCTATAGGTTAAGACCTCTGGGACTAAACATACTATTGTCCTTCTGTAGGTTCAGACCTCTAGGACTAAACATACTATAGTCCTTCTATAGGTTAAGACCTCTGGGGACTGAAGTATCTATAACATACTATAGTCCTTCTGTAGGTTAAGACCTCTGGGACTAAACATACTATAGTCCTTCTGTAGGTTTCTGTGGACAACACATGAGATTACATCTCCTCGTGCAGGGAGTACACACACACACAAACACACACATACACACATCCCACACACACACACACACATACACACACACACACACACAGGGAGGGAACGTTGTGTTTGTTTAATATTGTTTTAGGACTATAGAAATGGATAAAAGGATTAGCCTATGGATTACGAAAACAACAAAAAGAAATGTGAAAATGGGAGAGGAGAAATGACTAGAGACAGTGTTGTTTAACTCACTGACCATGACCCATGAGTTCTTCTTACCTTTGTTCAGTAGAAAAGTCTCCCTCTATAAAGTATATAGGATGTTCCATAGACTGGTCACTCTTCATGGACACACAGCTGGGGACAGTGGAGGCTGGTCTCTCCTGCTTGATTGGGCTTCAACACAACAGAGACAAACATTACATCTCTCATCTACTCTGAGCTCAGATGGGGAAACATAAGAGTTTCATTACAAAACGCTATAAATCACTTTTCAGAAATGTTGGTAAATTATCTCATTGTTTAAAGAAATGATTAAACCACTACAAGGCTTTATAAAGACTTTTAAAGTGGGTAATTTCCACATAAAATGCACATTTGCTGTTATTTTCCCGACGTGAGAAACTGGGTCGAATTAACATGGCATCTGTAAGTGAATTCATCTTTAGATATCTAGGTGAGACAACCACATATCACAGTCAAATATACAGGATACCAACATTCCATTCCTGCTAAACAATGGATAAATAGATATCTAGGTGGATATATAGATATCTAGGTGGATATATAGATATCTAGGTGGATATATAGATGTCTAGGTGGATATATAGATATCTAGGTGGATATAAAGATGTCTTGGTGGATATATAGAATATATAGATGTCTAGGTGGATATATAGATATCTAGGTGGATATATAGATATCTAGGTGGATATATAGATATCTAGGTGGATATATAGATGTCTAGGTGGATATATAGATGTCTATGTGGATATACAGATATCTAGGTGGATATATAGATATCTAGGTGGATATATAGCGTTTTAGAAAAAAACATATTTTCATACAGATCTAAAATCTAGAACAGTTATATAGAATGTCCCCATTAGCAATCATTTCTGAATAAAAAGCATTTTAGAACATACATTCTTAAACAATATTGTCAGCTCACCTCTTAGTTTTGGTGTCATGTCCCCCAGAGACACTCATTTTAGAGGCGGGCCCCCCCTCCTCTCTCTCCCCAGAGAGACTCATTTTAGAGGCAGGGACCACCTCCTCTATCTCCCCAGAGAGACTCATTTTAGAGCACTGAGCCCTAAACAGAGAAACAGAGATCCAACATGTTGGTTGTGGTCAACAGTGACCCCTAAACAGAGATCCAGCATGTTGGTTGTGGCTAACACAGTGACAACTAAACAGAGATCCAACATGTTGGTTGTGGTTAACACAGTGACAACTAAACAGAGATCCAGCATGTTGGTTGTGGTTAACACAGTGACAACTAAACAGAGATCCAGCATGTTGGTTGTGGTTAACACAGTGACAACAAATTATTTTATTCATTATCTCTTAGAAATAAAACCGTTTACAGACACATCCAAACAGTCAGGTGATTTAATGCAATTACTTTTTCTAGCCCAATGACTACTCAAAACCCTCCCACAATGCCTGAAAACTAACTAATAGCCCCTGATAGGCCTACATCTTATTTTGGGGTGGCAGGTAGTCTAGTGGTTAGAGCGTTGGGGTGGCAGGTAGCCTAGTGGTTAGAACGTTGTGGCGGCAGGTAGTCTAGTGGTTAGAGCATTGGGGCGGCAGGTAGCCTAGTGGTTAGAGCGTTGGGGCGGCAGGTAGCCTAGTGGTTAGAGCATTGGGGTGGCAGGTAGCCTAGTGGTTAGAGCGTTGGGGCGGCAGGTAGCCTAGTGGTTAGAGCGTTGGGGCGGCAGGTAGCTTAGTGGTTAGAGCGTTGGGGCGGCAGGTAGCCTAGTGGTTAGAGCGTTGGGGCGGCAGGTAGCCTAGTGGTTAGAGCGTTGGGGCGGCAGGTAGCCTAGTGGTTAGAGCGTTGGGGCGGCAGGTAGCCTAGTGGATAGAGTGTTGGTGCGGCAGGTAGCCTAGTGGTTAGAGCGTTGGTGCGGCAGGTAGCCTAGTGGTTAGAGCGTTGAGGCGGCAGGTAGCCTAGTGGATAGAGTGTTGGTGCGGCAGGTAGCCTAGTGGTTAGAGCGTTGAGGCGGCAGGTAGCCTAGTGGTTAGAGCGTTGGGGCGGCAGGTAGCCTAGTGGATAGAGTGTTGGTGCGGCAGATAGCCTAGTGGTTAGAGCGTTGAGGCGGCAGGTAGCCTAGTGGTTAGAGCGTTGGTGCGGCAGGTAGCCTAGTGGTTAGAGCGTTGAGGCGGCAGGTAGCCTAGTGGATAGAGTGTTGGTGCGGCAGGTAGCCTAGTGGTTAGAGCGTTGGGGCAGTAACCGAAAGGTTGCAGGATTGAATCCCAGAGCTGACAAGGTAAAGATCTGTCGTTCTGCCCCTGAACAAGGCAGTTAACCCACTGTGTTCCCCGGTAGGCCATCATTGTAAATAAGAATTTGTTATTAACTGACTTGCCAAGTTAAATAAAGGTTTAAAAAAAATGATGTGTTAACCTTCAGTAGCTGTAGTATAATACTATGGTAATGAACTGAAGAGGTCTATCTAATATTAATACTATGGTAATGAACTGAACAGGTCTATGAATCTAATATTAATACTATGGTAATGAACTGAACAGGTCTATGAATCTAATATTAATACTATGGTAATGAACTGAACAGGTCTATGAATCTAATATTAATACTATGGTAATGAACTGAACAGGTCGATGCTTGTCAACAACAGCCAGTGTTTTATTACCTGTAGCCTAATCTGACTGTTACCTTCAATCTAATGCATTCTAACATCTTACCATGGTCACACTTGATAACTGTCACGACTCCTACCGAGGGTGGCCCCTCTCCCTGTTCGGGTGGCGCTCGGTGTTCGTCGTCCCCGGGCTACTAGCTGCCACCGATCCCCTTTTCGTTTTTCTGTTGGTTATGTCTTTATTAGTTGCACCTGTGTTCATTTAGGTAATTAGTGGTGTTATTTAAGGCCGCTCCCCCACCTGTTCTGTGTGTGGGCTTGTTACGTTTTGTTTCACTGTGTTTGTGTAGTGGATCGTGTTTTGGACTTTGGGTTTTGTTACGCCCTGTTGTTTTTGGGCATTTTCTCTTTTGTGGTACTTATTAAATAGTATTGTACCAAACATTTTTCTGCCTACTGCGCCTGACTCCACACCCACAACGTCCAAGCGTTACAATAACTTCCTACTGAATTAACTCAACATGGACATTAATAGTTGCATAATAACACAAGGCTACAACAACAATAAACTGAAGTTATAGGCTATTTATTAAATCCATTTACCAGCTCCAGGTAGGCTACACAAGTGACACAAAATGATTTGCAACGACTCCTGTCATTTCAACATATTTATAGTATTAAATGGTAGGCTACAATAGCCTAGGTAGGCATAAAGATTAATAGGCTACAGTAGCCTAGATAGGCATAAAGATTAATAGGCTACAGTAGCCTAGATAGGCATAAAGATTAATAGGCTACAGTAGCCTAGATAGGCATAACGATTAATAGGCTACAGTAGCCTAGATAGGCATAAAGATTAATAGGCTACATTAGCCTAGATAGGCATAAAGATTAATAGGCTACAGTAGCCTAGATAGGCATAACAATTAATAGGCTACAGTAGCCTAGATAGGCATAAAGATTAATAGGCTACATTAGCCTAGATAGGCATAAAGATTAATAGGCTACAGTAGCCTAGATAGGCATAAAGATTAATAGGCTACATTAGCCTAGATAGGCATACAGATTAATAGGCTACTTGACGGCCAACAGATGTTTAATTCTCCACATTTAATGTCAGTTTCATTTTGGAGTTTTTCTCATAACAGAAGCACATGATGGAGTTCCAGAACTTTCATTTCTAATTTCCACTCCAGAGACCCAATAACAGAGCATGAGTAGAAACCTCCTCATGATATGGTTTTCCATCAGCAAAGTCACATTATAACGCAGTTTAAACCACCTGCAAGGGAATTTATCTAACGCTCTCTAGAGAACCTAAAGTAGTTTTCCTGTGTTTTGTCCCCTTATCTCTAGAGAACCTAAAGTAGTTTTCCTGTGTTTTGTCCCCTTATCTCTAGAGAACCTAAAGTAGTTTTCCTGTGTTTTGTCCCCTTATCTCTAGAGAACCTAAAGTAGTTTTCCTGTGTTTTGTCCCCTTATCTCTAGAGAACCTAAAGTAGTTTTCCTGTGTTTTGTCCCCTTATCTCTAGAGAACCTAAAGTAGTTTTCCTGTGTTTTGTCCCCTTATCTCTAGAGCCCCTAAAGTAGTTTTCCTGTGTTTTGTCACCTTATTTATTGATGCGACTCAGTTCTAGAGAGTAAATATGTTTTATGGAAAAAGGGTTGTAAAATAGGTGTCTCCATAATGACAATTTAAATAGCCTACCTTATAACATGCAGGGCTACTAATTAGTTTCCACTTTTAAAACTGCTTGTTACGGAGTCTAGTTGATAGGTAATCGACTCCCCGGACTCCGTGTGTCGGGACATGAACAAGGATATTGAACTTGACATTTGTGTCTGTCTTTATTATTTATCCAACATATCATACTGAAACACTGCTGTCTGTCAGCAACTCAGCTCAAGTAGCAGTTCTACTAACTAGTAATATCTCATTCCTAGTATTCATTCTCTTACTCTGTCCATTAGAATAGATTATTGTTCAGAAATACTTACTTTATTTTTCAATAGTCTCCATATAGTGTTTTCTGCTCTGTCATCTCAAAATGGATCCTTTACAAAATAACAAATGGACATTCTGTTCCACCCTGACAATAGTGTTTTATTGGTATCTTCCACTAGATGGCAGTAAACACCTGCTGTAACTAGACTTTTCAACAACAGTGACCACGTTTACATGCACACCAATATCCCGCTTTTATTCGGGGTACTCAAATATTCTGTTTTTAAATTGATGCATGTACACATCTTACCCATTTACTGTTGTTTCTGCTGTCTGCTCAGGCTGTTCACATATTAAGTTTTCATCTGATTGTCAAAAAAATCTAATTCAAAAAGTAGGCTACCTGTGCGGTTTGATACTCTGTACTGGACTGTATAGCCTACTGGCTACAATTTAGATACATTTCTGCTTATCATTTTCAACATTTCGTAGGTCATTTGTTTGTCAATTATAGTTTGATACATGCAGCTTCTCTTCTGGCATAAATTGTTGCCCCAGAAGACTAAATAAAGTAGTTCTCTCCAGAATAATGTTTTACATTGATAGACTAAATAAAGTAGTTCTCTCCAGAATAATGTTTTACATTGATAGACTAAATAAAGTAGTTCTCTCCAGAATAATGTTTTACATTGATAGACTAAATAAACTAGTTCTCTCCAGAATAATGTTTTACATTGATAGACTAAATAAAGTAGTTCTCTCCAGAATAATGTTTTACATTGATAGACTAAATAAAGTAGTTCTCTCCAGAATAATGTTTTACATTGATAGACTAAATAAAGTAGTTCTCTCCAGAATAATGTTCTACATTGATAGACTAAATAAAGTAGTGCTCTCCAGAATAATAATTTACATTGATAGAATGAATGCATTAGTTATCTACTAGTTAACACTAGTAAAATTGACGTTTAGTTTAGGGACCGGGGAGAAAAAGCAATAACTCCAGAACAGTGGAAAGACTGGTCCTGTGCAAAATGTCCATATCTCATCAGTCTGAAGGGTTTTAAGGAAATGAAAAGCTGAGAAAACGATGAAACACGTTTCTGATAAGGTTGAAAATACTGTCTGCTTGCATCATATTGTAAAAGATAACACCTCACACTCTCATTCACATTATCTCAAGAGATACTGAAATAAATAATATTTCTCCACCCCTAAATTATCATTTGTTGTTTCATTTAAATTCAAGAAATGCATAATTCTGCAGTTAATATTATATTAGATTATAGACCTACAGTCAGTGTCCAGATTTCAGTTCATATTTTATTAGATTATAGACCTACAGTCAGTGTCCAGATTTCAGTTAATATTATATTAGATTATAGGCCTACAGTCACTACAGTCAGTGTCCAGATTTCAGTTCATATTATATTAGATTATAGGTCTACAGTCAGTGTCCAGATTTCAGTTCATATTTTATTAGATTATAGACCTACAGTCAGTGTCCAGATTTCAGTTAATATTATATTAGATTATAGGCCTACAGTCACTACAGTCAGTGTCCAGATTTCAGTTAATATTATATTAGATTATAGGCCTACAGTCAGTGTCCAGATTTCAGTTAACGTTACTATTTAATTTAACCCATTTGAATTGAAATGAGGAATATTCTGTTTATTTATGGCTACAGGGATACTCGTGAACGGGATATCAGAGAACACCGCAGTTCCGGGAGAGTAGTGGGTGAAACCATTCACCTCAGAAAGAGGGGTGATATGAATAACGTTTCCTTTCATTATGTGTTGTCGAATTCATAAAAATATATTTTCTGCCATTGTAGTAAGGTTGTTAATACGAGAGGTCTTCAGACTTACCATTTCTGTATTATTTTCCTTGAAAGAACAAGTAGAGGGTTTTGAGTGCTTCTCCCCTATTTGGAAAGTTGGTCTGCCTGCTGTTCAGTCAGAGATATTCTGAGAGGACGTCTCCTTCTGCTGGACATAAAAACTGTTTAAAACTGTATAACACTATAGTGTATCTGGAACACTGGGTCATATATCACAAAGTCAATAGCGAATGTGACTATGTATATATTTATTGTGAATTTAAAGCATATTTCTGCAAGTTTATCAAGTGTCTGCTAGCTTGGCTAGCCATGTTAATGACGAGTTAACTAGCACCGTCAATCAGTGCACTGTAATGTCACGCTAGCTATTGCTAGCAGGTGATTAATTGACTTCTTTATTGAAATATTAAGTGAATGTTTATTTTCTTACTACCTTAAAAGTTTATATAAAAAGGGTTGTACTTGTGCTCTATATTTATGGTTTAATGTCACTTCACATTGAGGGCATGTATCATTACTGTTGTTCCTATCTAACAGTTATCTTGTGTCCTACCTAACCATGTATCATTACTGTTGTTCCTATCTAACAGTTATATTGTGTCCTATCTAACCATGTATCATTACTGTTGTTCCTATCTAACAGTTATCTTGTGTCCTACCTAACCATGTATCATTACTGTTGTTCCTATCTAACAGTTATCTTGTGTCCTACCTAACCATGTATCATTACTGTTGTTCCTATCTAACAGTTATCTTGTGTCCTACCTAACCATGTATCATTACTGTTGTTCCTATCTAACAGTTATATTGTGTCCTACCTAACCATGTATCATTACTGTTGTTCCTATCTAACAGTTATATTGTGTCCTACCTCACCAGTGAACATGTGGTTGTGACCGTCCTGTCAATGCCTGTCCTGGTGACTCATTTTACATTTTAGTCATTGAGCAGACGCTCTTATCCAGAGCAATTTAAAGTTGGTCCTGGTGACTCCTGGGCCCTAATTCATAAAGGAAGTGTCTCAGAGCTGATCTAGGATCAGGTCCTCCTCTCCATGTAATCTGATTCATTATGATCTAGGATCAGGTCCCCCCTCTCCATGTAATCTGATTCATTATGATCTAGGATCAGGTCCCCCTCTCCATGTAATCTGATTCATTATGATCTAGGATCAGGTCCCCCCTCTCCATGTAATCTGATTCATTATGATCTAGGATCAGGTCCTCCTCTCCATGTAATCTGACTCATTATGATATAGGATCAGGTCCTCCTCTCCATGTAATCTGATTCATTATGATCTAGGATCAGATCCCACCTCTCCATGTAATCTGATTCATTATGATCTAGGATCAGGTCCTCCTCTCCATGTAATCTGACTCATTATGATCTAGGATCAGGTCCTCCTCTCCATGTAATCTGATTCATTATGATCTAGGATCAGGTCCCCCTCTCCATGTAATCTGATTCATTATGATATAGGATCAGGTCCCTCCTCTCCATGTAATCTGATTCATTATGATCTAGGATCAGGTCCCCCCCTCCTCTCCATGTAATCTGATTCATTATGATCTAGGATCAGGTCCTCCTCTCCATGTAATCTGACTCATTATGATCTAGGATCAGGTCCTCCTCTCCATGTAATCTGATTCATTATGATCTAGGATCAGGTCCTCCTCTCCATGTAATCTGATTCATTATGATCTAGGATCAGATCCCCCTCTCCATGTAATCTGATTCATTATGATCTAGGATCAGGTCCCCCCTCTCCATGTATTCTGATTCATTATGATCTAGGATCAGGTCCCCCCTCTCCATGTAATCTGATTCATTATGATCTAGGATCAGGTCCCCCCTCTCCATGTAATCTGACTCATTATGATATAGGATCAGGTCCTCCTCTCCATGTAATCTGATTCATTATGATCTAGGATCAGATCCCCCTCTCCATGTAATCTGATTCATTATGATCTAGGATCAGGTCCTCCTCTCCATGTAATCTGACTCATTATGATCGAGGATCAGGTCCTCCTCTCCATGTAATCTGATTCATTATGATCTAGGATCAGGTCCCCCTCTCCATGTAATCTGATTCATTATGATCTAGTTGTCAGAGCTAGAGTGGTGTTTGTCAGACCATGAGACATCCTGAAAATCTGTCTTCTCATAAAATCGTATGTAGAGTCTGAACGGTTTGGCCAACAAACTATTATGGTACCTCTATTGAAAGCTGAGATTCGTATGGACATGATGGTGTTCTCCGTTTTGCTCTAGGAATTACAACAAACTAACAGGGTGGAAGTGATATTAGGGGGACACAGAAAAACTTAAATTAAATAATATGAATGAAAAATGAATGAATGAATGACATTTTATTTTTGTGTCAAATCGCCAACTGGTAACCCATCCCTTATGGGGTTAATTGCCACATAAACAAACATTACAATAATTGACTGTGGTAATTAAATGATAATTCCTCTTCAGTGCTCTCTGCATTGAGCATCACATGAAGAATGAAAACAACGTAAGGTAAAAATCAATACATAATAGTAAATAAGGTGATGCAAACAATAATTATATCCCTAGAGCAGTACAATAATATACACACTGTATATATACACATACATACATACACACTGTATATATACACATACATACATACATACATACACACTGTATAGATACACATACATACATACACACTGTATATATACACATACATACATACACACTGTATATATACACATCACATACATACACACTGTATATATACACATCACATACATACATACACACACACTGTATATATACACATACATACATACACACTGTATATATACACATACATACATACACACTGTATATATACACATACATACATACACACTGTATATATAAACATACATACATACACACTGTATATATACACATACATACATACACACTGTATATATACACATACATACATACACACTGTATATATACACATACATACATACACACTGTATATATACACATACATACATACATACACACTGTATATATACACATACATACATACATACATGCACACTGTATATATACACATACATACACACTGTATATATACACATACATACATACACACTGTATATATACACATACATACATACACACTGTATATATACACATACATACATACACACTGTATATATACACATACATACATACACACTGTATATATACACATACATACATACACACTGTATATATACACATACATAATATATACACACTGTATATATACACATACATACATACACACTGTATATATACACATACATACATACACACTGTATATATACACATACATACATACACACTGTATATATATACATACATACATACACACTGTATATATACACATACATAACATATACACTGTATATATACACATACATACATATACACTGTATATATACACATACATACATACACACTGTATATATACACATACATACATACACACTGTATATATACACATACATACACACTGTATATATACACATACATACATACACACTGTATATATACACATACATACATACACACTGTATATATACACATACATACATACACACTGTATATATACACATACATAATATATACACACTGTATATATACACATACATACATACACACTGTATATATACACATACATACATACACACTGTATATATACACATACATACATACACACTGTATATATACACATACATAACATATACACTGTATATATACACATACATACATATACACTGTATATATACACATACATACATACACACTGTATATATACACATACATACATACACACTGTATATATACACATACATACATACACACTGTATATATACACATACATACATACACACTGTATATATACACATACATACATACACACTGTATATATACACATACATAACATATACACTGTATATATACACATACATACATACACACTGTATATATACACATACATACACACTGTATATATACACATACATACATACACACTGTATAGATACACATACATACATACATACACACTGTATATATACACATACATACATACACACTGTATATATACACATACATACATACACACTGTATATATACACATACATACATACATACACACTGTATATATACACATACATACATACACACTGTATATATACACATACATACATACACACTGTATATACACACATACATACATACACACTGTATATATACACATACATACATACACACTGTATATATACACATACATACATACACACTGTATATATACACATACATACATACACACTGTATATATACACATACATACATACACACTGTATATATACACATACATACATACACACTGTATATATATACATACATACATACATACACACTGTATATATACACATACATACATACACACTGTATATATACACATACATACATACACACTGTATATATACACATACATACATACACACTGTATATACACACATACATACATACACACTGTATATATACACATACATGCATACACACTGTATATATACACATACATACATACACACTGTATATATACACATACATACATACACACTGTATATATACACATACATACATACACACTGTATATATACACATACATACATACACACTGTATATATACACATACATACATACACACTGTATATATACACATACATAATATATACACACTGTATATATACACATACATACATACACACTGTATATATACACATACATACATACACACTGTATATATACACATACATACATACACACTGTATATATATACATACATACATACATACACACTGTATATATACACATACATAACATACACACTGTATATATACACATACATACATATACACTGTATATATACACATACATACATACACACTGTATATATACACATACATACATACACACTGTATATATACACATACATACATACACACTGTATATATACACATACATACATACACACTGTATATATACACATACATACATACACACTGTATATATACACATACATACATATACACTGTATATATACACATACATACATACACACTGTATATATACACATACATACATACACACTGTATATATACACATACATACATACACACTGTATATATACACATACATACATACACACTGTATATATACACATACATACATACACACTGTATATATACACATACATACATACACACTGTATATATACACATACATACATACACACTGTATATATACACATACATACACACTGTATATATACACATACATACATACACACTGTATATATACACATACATACATACATACACACTGTATATATACACATACATACATACACACTGTATATATACACATACATACATACACACTGTATATATACACATACATACATACATACACACTGTATATATACACATACATACATACACACTGTATATATACACATACATACATACACACTGTATATATACACATACATACATACACACTGTATATATACACATACATACATACACACTGTATATATACACATACATACATACACACTGTATATATACACATACATACATACACACTGTATATATACACATACATACATACACACTGTATATATACACATACATACATACACACTGTATATATACACATACATACATACACACTGTATATATACACATACATACATACACACTGTATATATACACATACATACATACACACTGTATATATACACATACATACATACATACACACTGTATATATACACATACATACATACACACTGTATATATACACATACATACATACACACTGTATATATACACATACATACATACACACTGTATATATACACATACATACATACACACTGTATATATACACATACATACATACACACTGTATATATACACATACATACATACACACTGTATATATACACATACATACATACACACTGTATATATACACATACATACATACACACTGTATATATACACATACATACATACACACTGTATATATACACATACATACATACACACTGTATATATACACATACATAATATACACACTGTATATATACACATACATACATACACACTGTATATATACACATACATACATACACACTGTATATATACACATACATACATACACACTGTATATATATACATACATACATACATACACACTGTATATATACACATACATAACATATACACTGTATATATACACATACATACATATACACTGTATATATACACATACATACATACACACTGTATATATACACATACATACATACACACTGTATATATACACATACATACATACACACTGTATATATACACATACATACATACACACTGTATATATACACATACATACATACACACTGTATATATACACATACATAATATATACACACTGTATATATACACATACATACATACACACTGTATATATACACATACATACATACACACTGTATATATACACATACATACATACACACTGTATATATATACATACATACATACATACACACTGTATATATACACATACATAACATATACACTGTATATATACACATACATACATATACACTGTATATATACACATACATACATACACACTGTATATATACACATACATACATACACACTGTATATATACACATACATACATACACACTGTATATATACACATACATACATACACACTGTATATATACACATACATACATACACACTGTATATATACACATACATAATATATACACACTGTATATATACACATACATACATACACACTGTATATATACACATACATACATACACACTGTATATATACACATACATACATACACACTGTATATATATACATACATACATACATACACACTGTATATATACACATACATAACATATACACTGTATATATACACATACATACATATACACTGTATATATACACATACATACATACACACTGTATATATACACATACATACATACACACTGTATATATACACATACATACATACACACTGTATATATACACATACATACATACACACTGTATATATACACATACATAACATATACACTGTATATATACACGTACATACATACACACTGTATATATACACGTACATACATACACACTGTATATATACACATACATACATACACACTGTATAGATACACATACATACATACATACACACTGTATATATACACATACATACATACACACTGTATATATACACATACATACATACACACTGTATATATACACATACATACATACACACTGTATATATACACATACATACATACACACTGTATATATACACATACATACATACACACTGTATATACACACATACATACATACACACTGTATATATACACATACATACATACACACTGTATATGTACACATACATACATACACACTGTATATATACACATCACATACATACACACTGTATATATACACATCACATACATACATACACACACACTGTATATATACACATACATACATACACACTGTATATATACACATACATACATACACACTGTATATATACACATACATACATACACACTGTATATATAAACATACATACATACACACTGTATATATACACATACATACATACACACTGTATATATACACATACATACATACACACTGTATATATACACATACATACATACACACTGTATATATACACATACATACATACATACACCCTGTATATATACACATACATACATACATACATGCACACTGTATATATACACATACATACACACTGTATATATACACATACATACATACACACTGTATATATACACATACATACATACATACTGTATATATACACATACATACATACACACTGTATATATACACATACATACATACACACTGTATATATACACATACATACATACACACTGTATATATACACATACATACATACACACTGTATATATACACATACATAATATATACACACTGTATATATACACATACATACATACACACTGTATATATACACATACATACATACACACTGTATATATACACATACATACATACACACTGTATATATATACATACATACATACACACTGTATATATACACATACATAACATATACACTGTATATATACACATACATATATATACACTGTATATATACACATACATACATACACACTGTATATATACACATACATACATACACACTGTATATATACACATACATACACACTGTATATATACACATACATACATACACACTGTATATATACACATACATACATACACACTGTATATATACACATACATACATACACACTGTATATATACACATACATACATACACACTGTATATATATACATACATACATACATACACACTGTATATATACACATACATAACATATACACTGTATATATACACATACATACATATACACTGTATATATACACATACATACATACACACTGTATATATACACATACATACATACACACTGTATATATACACATACATACATACACACTGTATATATACACATACATACATACACACTGTATATATACACATACATAACATATACACTGTATATATACACATACATACATACACACTGTATATATACACATACATACACACTGTATATATACACATACATACATACACACTGTATAGATACACATACATACTTACATACACACTGTATATATACACATACATACATACACACTGTATATATACACATACATACATACACACTGTATATATACACATACATACATACACACTGTATATATACACATACATACATACACACTGTATATATACACATACATACATACACACTGTATATACACACATACATACATACACACTGTATATATACACATACATACATACACACTGTATATATACACATACATACATACACACTGTATATATACACATACATACATACACACTGTATATACACACATACATACATACACACTGTATATATACACATACATACATACACACTGTATATATACACATACATACATACACACTGTATATATACACATACATACATACACACTGTATATATATACATACATACATACATACACACTGTATATATACACATACATACATACACACTGTATATATACACATACATACATACACACTGTATATATACACATACATACATACACACTGTATATACACACATACATACATACACACTGTATATATACACATACATGCATACACACTGTATATATACACATACATACATACACACTGTATATATACACATACATACATACACACTGTATATATACACATACATACATACACACTGTATATATACACATACATACATACACACTGTATATATACACATACATACATACACACTGTATATATACACATACATAATATATACACACTGTATATATACACATACATACATACACACTGTATATATACACATACATACATACACACTGTATATATACACATACATACATACACACTGTATATATATACATACATACATACATACACACTGTATATATACACATACATAACATATACACTGTATATATACACATACATACATATACACTGTATATATACACATACATACATACACACTGTATATATACACATACATACATACACACTGTATATATACACATACATACATACACACTGTATATATACACATACATACATACACACTGTATATATACACATACATACATACACACTGTATATATACACATACATAATATATACACACTGTATATATACACATACATACATACACACTGTATATATACACATACATACATACACACTGTATATATACACATACATACATACACACTGTATATATATACATACATACATACATACACACTGTATATATACACATACATAACATATACACTGTATATATACACATACATACATATACACTGTATATATACACATACATACATACACACTGTATATATACACATACATACATACACACTGTATATATACACATACATACATACACACTGTATATATACACATACATACATACACACTGTATATATACACATACATAACATATACACTGTATATATACACGTACATACATACACACTGTATATATACACGTACATACATACACACTGTATATATACACATACATACATACACACTGTATAGATACACATACATACATACATACACACTGTATATATACACATACATACATACACACTGTATATATACACATACATACATACACACTGTATATATACACATACATACATGCACACTGTATATATACACATACATACATACACACTGTATATATACACATACATACATACACACTGTATATACACACATACATACATACACACTGTATATATACACATACATACATACACACTGTATATATACACATACATACATACACACTGTATATATACACATACATACATACACACTGTATATACACACATACATACATACACACTGTATATACACACATACATACATACACACTGTATATATACACATACATACATACACACTGTATATATACACATACATACATACACACTGTATATATATACATACATACATACATACACACTGTATATATACACATACATACATACACACTGTATATATACACATACATACATACACACTGTATATATACACATACATACATACACACTGTATATACACACATACATACATACACACTGTATATATACACATACATACATACATACACACTGTATATATACACATACATACATACACACTGTATATATACACATACATACATACACACTGTATATATACACATACATACATACACACTGTATATATACACATACATACATGCACACTGTATATATACACATACATACATACACAATGTATATATACACATACATACATACACACTGTATATATACACATACATACATACATACACACATACATACATACATACACACTGTATATATACACATACATACATACACACTGTATATATACACATACATACATACATACACACTGTATATATACACATACATACATACACACTGTATATATACACATACATACATACACACTGTATATATACACATACATACATACACACTGTATATATACACATACATAACATATACACTGTATATATACACATACATACATACACACTGTATATATACACATACATACATACACACTGTATATATACACATACATACATACACACTGTATATATACACATACATATATACACACTGTATATATACACATACATACATACTGTATATATACACATACATACATACACACTGTATATATACACATACATACATACACACTGTATATACACACATACATACATACACACTGTATATACACACATACATACATACACACTGTATATACACACATACATACATACACACTGTATATATACACATACATACATACACACTGTATATATACACATACATACATACATACACACTGTATATATACACATACATACATTCACACTGTATATATACACATACATACATACACACTGTATATATACACATACATACATACACACTGTATATATACACATACATACATACACACTGTATATATACACATACATACATACACACTGTATATATACACATACATACATACACACTGTATATATACACATACATACATACACACTGTATATATATACATACATACATACACACTGTATATATACACATACATACATACACACTGTATATATACACATACATACATACACACTGTATATATACACATACATACATACACACTGTATATATACACATACATACATACACACTGTATATATACACATACATACATACACACTGTATATATACACATACATACATACATACACACTGTATATATACACATACATACATACACACTGTATATATACACATACATACATACACACTGTATATATACACATACATACATACACACTGTATATATACACATACATAACATATACACTGTATATATACACATACATACATACACACTGTATATATACACATACATACATACACACTGTATATATACACATACATACATACACACTGTATATATACACATACATACATATACACTGTATATATACACATACATACATACACACTGTATATATACACATACATACATACACACTGTATATATACACATACATACATACACACTGTATATATACACATACATACATACACACTGTATATATACACATACATACATACACACTGTATATATACACATACATACATACACACTGTATATATACACATACATACATACACACTGTATATATACACATACATACATACACACTGTATATACACACATACATACATACACACTGTATATACACACATACATACATACACACTGTATATATACACATACATACATACACACTGTATATATACAGATACATACATACATACACACTGTATATATACACATACATACATACACACTGTATATATACACATACATACACACTGTATATATACACATACATACATACACACTGTATATATACACATACATAACATACACACTGTATATATACACATACATACATACACACTGTATATATACACATACATACATACATACTGTATATATACACATACATACATACACACTGTATATATACACACACATACATACACACTGTATATATACACATACATACATACACACTGTATATATACACATACATACATACACACTGTATATATACACATACATACATACACACTGTATATATACACATACATACATACACACTGTATATATACACATACATACATACACACTGTATATATACACATACATACATACACACTGTATATATATACATACATACATACACACTGTATATATACACATACATACATACACACTGTATATATACACATACATACATACACACTGTATATATACACATACATACATACATACATACACACATACATACATACATACACACTGTATATATACACATACATACATACACACTGTATATATACACATACATACATACATACACACTGTATATATACACATACATACATACACACTGTATATATACACATACATACATACACACTGTATATATACACATACATACATACACACTGTATATATACACATACATAACATATACACTGTATATATACACATACATACATACACACTGTATATATACACATACATACATACACACTGTATATATACACATACATACATACACACTGTATATATGCACATACATACATACACACTGTATATATACACATACATACATACACACTGTATATATACACATACATACATACACACTGTATATATACACATACATACATACACACTGTATATATACACATACATACATACACACTGTATATATACACATACATACATACACACTGTATATATACACATACATACATACACACTGAATATATACACATACATACATACACACTGTATATATACACATACATACATACACACTGTATATATACACATACATACATACATACACACTGTATATATACATACATACATACATACACACTGTATATATACACATACATAACATACACACTGTATATATACACATACATACATACACACTGTATATATACACATCACATACATACACACTGTATATATACACATACATACATACACACTGTATATATACACATACATACATACACACTGTATATATACACATACATACATACACACTGTATATATACACATACATACATACACACTGTATATATACATACATACATACATACACACTGTATATATACACATACATACATACACACTGTATATATACACATACATACATACACACTGTATATATACACATACATACATACACACTGTTTATATACACATACATACATACACACTGTATATACATACATACATACATACATACACACTGTATATATACATACATACATACATAACATATACAGAAAAAAATAAACAGAAGGCATTTGAACCCAGTCTGGCACAAAGAGAAGATTCATATGGGAGACAGTCTAGGTACATATCTGTTGTTCTGCCCCTGAACAAGGCAGTTAACCCACTGTTCCTAGTATGTGATGAGGAGAAATTAAATGTTTTTTTGTCCATTGTGTATTTCCATTTGCAGAATATTTAGATGTTACCTTTATTTAAACTAGGCAAGTCAGTTATGAACAAATTCTTATTTTCATTGAGCTGTCATTGAAAATAAGAATTTGTTCTTAACTGACCTGCCTAGTTTAAATAAAGGTAACATCTAAATATTCTGCAAATGGAAATACACAATGGACAAAAAACATTTAATTTCTCCTCATCACATACTGCCAGGGTATATCTGGTGTGCTTTCTGGAATAAGAGCAAGCGTATATCGTGGTAGAAAGGGCAATAGAGGATCAAATTAGTTTCATTCTCTATTTCTTTGAGGTCACAATAGTTACATACAATTTACTGGAAACCAGGTTTAGTTGTGTTTTTTTCTCTCCAAAATATGAGTTACTGTAGGACTATAATAATTGTTAACAGGCCTACAAACCCAAAAGTTTTAATTTGAGAATGTTCACTTGTATGCCTCAAATATTAAACTGTCTTAAAATATTTAATGATTAGTTGAATCAGGTGTGTAAGTGCTGGATAATAACTAAAGGATGAGAAACCCTGAGATAAACATAAAACCATATAATGTAAAAGCTCCTCCACCATCTTTACCAGACGTTTTACTGATAACATGTAGACCTACTGATTAGTTTCCACTTTGAAAACTGCTGTCTGTCAGCAACTCAGCTCAAGTAGCAGTTCTACTAACTAGTAATATCTCATTCCTAGTATTCATTCACATACTCTGTCATTTAGAATAAATTATTATTCAGAAATACTTACTTTATTTTTCAATAATCTCCATATAGTGTTTTCTGCTCTGTCGTCTCAAAATGGATCCTGAACAAAATAACATATTTACTTTCTGTTTCAGCTCAGCCGCCTCCCGAATGGTGCAGAGTCCCGCCTCTTGCGTCACTGCAGTACCTGGTTAGAGTCCAGGCTGCATGACTGGGAGTCCCATAGGGCGGCGCACAATTGGCACAGCGTCGTCAAGGTTTGGCCGGGGTAGGCCGTCATTGTTAATAAGAATTTGTTCTGACTTACCTAGTTAAATAAAAGTGAAATAAAAATAAAACATATTCCACTAGATGGCAGTAAACACCTGCTGTAACCTGACTTTACAGGAGTATCAATATGATATAAACAGCTAAACTGATCTGAGATCAGCTCTCTTATGAAGACTGTCACAGGTTTACAGCAGTATCAATATGATATAATAAGCTAAACTGATCTGAGATCAGCTCTCTTATGAAGACTGTCACAGGTTTACAGCAGCTGACAGTTGCTACTTCATCGCTACTAACTCAAACTACCTTGGTTTAAATAAAGACAATATATGTAAAGATTAAAAGGTATATAACTTATAAATCATGAGCCTCATCTTGAGGAGTATGTGATTGGATGTTATAGACCCCATCTGAACAGTTTCTTTCCCCATAGAGACTAAAGGACTATGCTGTGGCCCCCACCATCTGGCCCATAGAGACTGAAGGACTATGCTGTGGCCCTCACCATCTGTTCATCTGGCCCATAGAGACTAAAGGACTATGCTGTGGCCCCCACCATCTGGCCCATAGAGACTAAAGGACTATGCTGTGGCCCTCACCATCTGGCCCATAGAGACTGAATGACTATGCACTCTACGCTGCACACCACCTCAACGGGGATGTGGTGGAGGGTAAACCCACGTAAACGCACTTACACACCTTTTTATTTGTAAAATAGCGTTTACTCAACACTGTATTTTGTTAATTATCGTTTACCACTTCTTATGCGTTTCCAGCGTTAAGTCTAAATTCTATCGCAGAAACCGGGCCCAGGTTGGTCAGCATGATAAAGAATCATATCTCAAGGTTACTCTGTCTATTGAATGTCTGACTACGACCTAACTTTATAATAGTTATATGTAGCCAAGACTTACCAGAGTCTGTCCGTCTGTCCTTCAAATCAACACATTTATCCTGCTTCTGATGTTGCAGAGAAATGTGCGCTACATTTTGTAACCACAGTTACTTTCATTTTCATATGAGGAAACACGTCAATTCGCACGTCACTGGTGTATGGTTAAATAATGATGACAGAAGAGATCTACTTACTAGTAATAATATGTAATTCCAGGTATTCATTATCTTACTCTGTCCTTTATTGTTCAGAAATACTTTATTTGTACTTCTCTCCATATAGTGTGTTTTCCTCTTTTGTCATCTCACCATGGATACTGCACTCAGCCGTCTCCCCATCCTGATAATAAAGTGTTTTATTGGTATCTTCCACTAGATGGCAGTAAACACCTGCTGTAACTAGACTTTACAACAGCATTCCTTAATCATAAAGGCAGTGTCTCAAAGGAGGAGTGCTGAATCAGGATCAGGTCCCCCTGTCTATGTAATCTGATTCATTGTGATCTAGGATCAGGTCCCTCCTCTCCATGTAATCTGATTCATTGTGATCTAGGATCAGGTCCTCCTCTCCATGTAATCTGATTCATTATGATCTAGGATCAGGTCCTCCTCTCCATGTAATCTGATTCATTATGATCTAGGATCAGGTCCCCCCTCTCCATGTAATCTGATTCATTATGATCTAGGATCAGGTCCCCCCTCTCCATGTAATCTGATTCATTATGATCTAGGATCAGGTCCTCCTCTCCATGTAATCTGATTCATTATGATCTAGGATCAGGTCCCCCCTCTCCATGTAATCTGATTCATTATGATCTAGGATCAGGTCCCTCCTCTCCATGTAATCTGATTCATTATGATCTAGGATCAGGTCCCCCCTCTCCATGTAATCTGATTCATTATGATCTAGGATCAGGTCCCCCCTCTCCATGTAATCTGATTCATTATGATCTAGGATCAGGTCCCCCCTCTCCATGTAATCTGATTCATTATGATCTAGGATGAGGTCCCTCCTCTCCATGTAATCTGATTCATTATGATCTAGGATCAGGTCCCCCTCTCCATGTAATCTGATTCATTATGATCTAGGATCAGGTCCCTCCTCTCCATGTAATCTGATTCATTATGATCTAGGATCAGGTCCCCCCCTCTCCATGTAATCTGATTCATTATGATCTAGGATCAGGTCCCCCTCTCCATGTAATCTGATTCATTATGATCTAGGATCAGGTCCTCCTCTCCATGTAATCTGATTCATTATGATATAGGATCACGTCCCTCCTCTCCATGTAATCTGATTCATTATGATCTAGGATCAGGTCCTCCTCTCCATGTAATCTGATTCATTATGATATAGGATCAGGTCCCTCCTCTCCATGTAATCTGATTCATTATGATCTAGGATCAGGTCCTCCTCTCCATGTAATCTGATTCATTATGATATAGGATCAGGTCCCTCCTCTCCATGTAATCTGATTCATTATGATCTAGGATCAGGTCCTCCTCTCCATGTAATCTGATTCATTATGATATAGGATCAGGTCCCTCCTCTCCATGTAATCTGATTCATTATGATCTAGGATCAGGTCCCCCCTCTCCATGTAATCTGATTCATTATGATCTGGGATCAGGTCCCTCCTCTCCGTGTAATCTGATTCATTATGATCTAAAAGGCTAAACTGATCCTAGATCAGCTCTCCTACTCTTTATGAATACTGTCACAGGTGACTCCTTGAGATGATTTATAAGTTATATTCTTTAAGAATCAATTAGTATCATTCATTGAACTGCTTTGCCATGAACAGATCTGTGAGGTGTTAACTTAAAGGTTGTATATAGACTTTATGGTCATTTTAATGGGGTTGAACAATAGATGGACCCCACACAGAACTTCCAGCAATGCCACATCTTCAGTAACCAAGTATTCCAGACACTCTCTTCATATGAACCAGTTGTTATTAAATGAAGGTTTGTGGACAGAAAACCTGTGTCTACGGTAGGATTCTAGTCTAATCTGGGCTGGTTCCTCTGTTCCTAGATATTCAGGAACAGTCGGGGGTGGAGGGGGCTGTGGAGACATTATGCTGACAGCGCTTGTGGAAGGGTGGGTAGACTCTGGACACGGAGCTAACTGGAGCTCGGCAGCATCATCGGTGTTGGGCTTGTGGAAGGCTGGGTAGACTCTGGACACGGAGCTAACTGGAGCTCGGCAGCATCATCGCTGTTGGGCTTGTGGAAGGGTGGGTAGACTCTGGACACGGAGCTAACTGGAGCTCGGCAGCATCATCACTGTTGGGCTTGCCGGCAGCCTCGCGGGTTTGATGATGCTGCTGCTGCTCATCGCTTTTGATTCATCATTATGCTTTGTTTGGCTACTTTTTATCCATTGCCTATTGTGGTGAAATGTCAGGAACACATTTTTTTAAATGTACTTTTAATCGTTTTAGAAACGTTTAAATGACCCACATGGATTCTAACTAAAACTTGTATTTTTGGGACCAAATAAATTGATACCAACAGTGGACAATTCACAGCAAAAGCATGGAGCTACAACTGTCAAGAGGAGAACAGGGGGAGTATTCCCCTTGGAGAACCCAGAGTGCAACACTGAAGAAAAACATATTGGAGAATAACAACAATCTCAATCTGAAGCTCTAAAGAAAAAATAGGAATTGTGGAAATCAGGAACACCATTCTTCCTCCTGTCCACCTATTGTCCCTGTATGAATCAGGACCACCATTCTTCCTCCTGTCCACCTATTGTCCCTGTATGAATCAGGACCACCATTCTTCCTCCTGCCCACCTATTGTCCCTGTATGAATCAGGACCACCATTCTTCCTCCTGTCCACCTATTGTCCCTGTATGAATCAGGAACACCATTCTTCCTCCTGCCCACCTATTGTCCCTGTATGAATCAGGACCACCATTCTTCCTCCTGTCCACCTATTGTCCCTGTATGAATCAGGACCACCATTCTTCCTCCTGTCCACCTATTGTCCCTGTATGAATAAGGACCACCATTCTTCCTCCTGTCCACCTATTGTCCCTGTATGAATCAGGAACACCATTCTTCCTCCTGTCCACCTATTGTCCCTGTGTGAATCAGGAACACCATTCTTCCTCCTGTCCACCTATTGTCCCTGTATGACTCAGGACCACCATTCTTCCTCCTGTCCACCTATTGTCCCTGTATGAATCAGGACCACCATTCTTCCTCCTGTCCACCTATTGTCCCTGTATGAATCAGGACCACCATTCTTCCTCCTGTCCACCTATTGTCCCTGTATGAATCAGGACCACCATTCTTCCTCCTGTCCACCTATTGTCCCTGTATGAATCAGGACCACCATTCTTCCTCCTGTCCACCTATTGTCCCTGTGTGAATCAGGAACACCATTCTTCCTCCTGTCCACCTATTGTCCCTGTATGAATCAGGACCACCATTCTTCCTCCTGTCCACCTATTGTCCCTGTGTGAATCAGGACCACCATTCTTCCTCCTGTCCACCTATTGTCCCTGTATGAATCAGGACCACCATTCTTCCTCCTGCCCCACCTATTGTCCCTGTATGAATCAGGACCACCATTCTTCCTCCTGTCCCACCTATTGTCCCTGTATGAATATTAGTTGGCATCTAATTGAAGAACATACTGCTTTATAGATCCCAGCCTGACAAACAATTGTCTGGACCTTACTTTGAGCACTTGCACTGGGCCTCCATTGAGTCTCCATGTGTCAAGCAGTACAGAGAAACCCCCTCTAGATGACAGCAGAGGCTCTTGGATCTACCCTGTCTATCCACCAGTTTAGTGACCTTGTTCCATCAATATGTCCATACTACTTCACAACCCATTTCAGGTCTTGACCAGCAATGTCCCATTGGGCTCAACCAAGCCGAGAGTGAGGTTCTAGAAAGAGGACTTACTTTCATACCAACTCCTAAACAGGTGGACTGACTTTCATACCAACTCCTAAACAGGTGGCCTGACTTTCATACCAACTCCTATACAGGTGGACTGACTTTCATACCAACTCCTAAACAGGTGGACTGACTTTCATACCAACTCCTAAACAGGTGGCCTGACTTTCATACCAACTCCTAAACAGGTGGACTGGCTTTCATACCAACTCCTAAACAGGTGGACTGACTTTCATACCAACTCCTAAACAGGTGGACTGACTTTCATACCAACTCCTAAACAGGTGGACTGACTTTCATACCAACTCCTAAACAGGTGGACTGACTTTCATATCAGCTCCTAAACAGGTGGGCTGACTTTCATATCAGCTCCTAAACAGGTGGGCTGACTTTCATACCAACTCCTAAACAGGTGGACTGACTTTCATACCAACTCCTAAACAGGTGGACTGACTTTCATATCAACTCCTAAACAGGTGGACTGACTTTCATACCAACTCCTAAACAGGTGGACTGACTTTCATACCAACTCCTAAACAGGTGGACTGACTTTCATACCAACTCCTAAACAGGTGGACTGACTTTCATACCAACTCCTAAACAGGTGGACTGGGAGGAGCTCCGGAGGGGATCTACACGTCTATCATAGAAGATTGAAGTTATCAGATCATTGTGAATATGAAACAGATTTTCCTCAGATACTATTTCCAAACCCCTCACATTTGGAACCTCAGTTGGAGTCAGAAACTATACAGACTCTGATACGTAGGGATGTGACTTCCTTTTCACAATTCAGAACCAGACCTTTTTTTATCAGCTTAACCTTACAAATGGTTAAAAACCAAGCTCTAGAAATATAGTGATTAAACCAGCAGATAAGGGGCTCAGACTGTTGTAATGGATGAAGTGAATATCTTCTTGAAGCCAATACACAATAGGATCATGTTAAACACTATGTTCCATTGTCCCACTCAACACAACCGGAAAACACAAAGATTAATCCAGGTGATAAACTGTATGAGGATAAGTACATTACAGATAAACAGATGGTCTGTCTTTTTGGGACAGATTCTCCAAGGCCTAGGCAGTTGTACTTACTGCCTAAAATGCATATCTCCTGAGACGTGGGCGGTTCCCTTCGGCTGACCAATAGTAAATGATTGTGTCTCAGAGACGTGGGCGGTTCCCTGCGGCTGACCAATAGGAAGTGATTGTGTCTCAGAGATGTGGGCGGTTCCCTGCAGCTGACCAATAGTAAATGATTGTGTCTCAGAGACGTGGGCGGTTCTCTGCGGCTGACCAATAGGAAGTGATTGTGTCTCAGAGACGTGGGCGGTTCCCTGCGGCTGACCAATAGGAAGTGATTGTGTCTCAGAGACGTGGGCGGTTCCCTGCAGCTGACCAATAGGAAGTGATTGTGTCTCAGAATATTACTATATTGCTGAATATATAGACTTTTATTGCTGAATATATAGACTTTTATATCAACCCTCTATCCCAGAAACACCCAGCTATGTTCAGGGTACTGATGAATGACGGGTTTATTACTATTGTAGTACTCTTTTTATTAACTTCTTTGGGCTAGGGGGCAGTATTTTCACATCCGGATAAAAAACGTACCCGATTTAATCTGGTTACTACTCCTGCCCAGTAACTAGAATATGCATATACTTATTACATATGGATAGAAAACACCCTAAAGTTTCTAAAACTGTTTGAATGGTGTCTGTGAGTATAACAGAACTCATTTGGCAGGCAAAAACCTGAGAAGGTTTCATGCAGGAAGTGGCCTGTCTGACAAGGTGTTGTTGTTCTTGCTTCTGTTTATTGAAGAGTCAGGATCTTAGCTGTAACGTGACACTTCCTACGGCTCCAATAGGCTCTCAGAGCCCGGGAAAAACCTGAACGATGACGAGGCAGCCTCAGGCTGAAACACATAATCGCCTTTGCCAAGTGGCCCATCAGAGGACAATGGAATTAGGCGCGTGCCTGATTCGACCCAGTGATATATTTTCCTTCGGCTGTTTACCTAATTGCAGATTCCCGGTCGGAATATTATCGCTTTTTAACGAGAAAAATGGCATAAAAATGGATTTTAAACAGCGGTTGACATGCTTCGAAGTATGGTAATGAAATATTTAGAAATCTTTTGTCACGAAATGCGCCGTGCGCACGACCCTTATTTACCATTCGGATAGTGTCTAGAACGCACGAACAAAACGCCGCTGTTGGAACATAACTATGGATTATTTTGGACCAAACCAACATTTGTTATTGAAGTAGAAGTCCTGGGAGTGCATTCTGACGAAGAACAGGAAAGGTAATCAAAACTTTTCTAATAGTAAATCTGACTTTGGTGAGTGCTAAACTTGGTGGCTGTCTAAATAGCTAGCCCTGTGATGCCGGGCTATCTACTTAGAATATTGCAAAATGTGCTTTCACCCGAAAAGCTATTTTAAAATCGGACATATCGAGTGCATAGAGGAGCTCTGTATCTATAATTCTTAAAATAATTGTTATGCTTTTTGTGAACATTTATCGTGAGTAATTTATATGAACTTGATTGTTCACAAAAAACATAACAATTATTTTAAGAATTATAGGTTAACTTACACAGCGACTCAACTTTCATAGAAGTTGTTCAGGAAACCTAAACCCGATGCTAAACCTTAAAACTTACTTCATATATGATGCAGGAGCCAAGCCTGAAAAGAGCTGGTGGAGCTGTGGAAATATTCTCTCTTCTTCTTCTGTATCTCGCAACCAACATTAATATTCTCTTTTCCTCGTCCTCGATTTGAACGTAAAAATAAATGCTTCTTTCAACAAAAGGTGAAATGACATGTCAATCAGCATCAAACTGCCAGTAGCGAATGACATTTTGGGGAGGCACTGGACACCCCTGACATCTGAATGCCACCTCGGACACCCCTCAAACTCCGCCCCTGTTGTAATACGGCCTGGATTCGAACCAGGGTGTCTGTACTGATCCTCTAGCACTGAGATGCAGTGCCTTAGACCGGTGAGCCACTCAGGAGCCCTAGAGATGTAAATAAATGGTGTTTCTTTAAAAAGATGGACCTGGCTGACATGGACGGTTTCCTCACCTTATTCTCCTTGTGGTTATCCATGGTTGTTGGTTATTTACCGGGTAACAACAAGTGAAAACGAAACAAGGACTGAAGCACTCCTTATTTTACTCAATTAGCGACTGAATGAAATGATGTTTCTTTGAAAAGATGGGCGTCTGATATGAAACATACATACAAGGGGAAAGGATCCACAGACACAGAGGCTGATATGAAACATACATACAAGGGGAAAGGATCCACAGACACAGAGGCTGATATGAAACATACATACAAGGGGAAAGGATCCACAGACACAATCTGATATGAAACATACATACAAGGGGACAGGATCCACAGACACAGAGGCTGATTATCTTTCTGCACATCTCTTTATTTACAACGCTGGTTGCCATGGTTAACACAAACACAGGACATTAAGTGCTACCTGAATTGACTCAGAATAGTAACATAAGTGTAGTCCTACAGTGAGGTCACAGAGAGGTCAAACAGGTGTGTGTGTTAGTCAGATTACCCAGTGTCCACAGCAACACTATTGATGATTCTCTATTCCCAGTGTAGTGGTGTACTGTGGTCTTAGTCCCCCCCTCATTACCATTATTTACCATTACGTCTCTATGAAAAGTCATCTGACCATAGAGTCTTGAAGTGTTAATACTTTCTGGATCTTGTCAGAGCCTGCTGGACATTAAAACTGGTTCTTCCCTTATTGAAATGGTGAATAAAGGAACACACAGCTTTCATTTTCAATAAAGACAAAATGAAGAAAAGTTTAGAGAGTTAATGTATGATTTAATACGGCCTGTACCTCTGTATTGCAGCAAGTCAAATAAAGATGAGTGGAAACAGGAAGTGTGACTTCTTTCCCTAAAGTGAACATTGGAGACATGACTCTGATCATACTGTCCCTTTAATAGTGGAGACATAACTCTGATCATTCTCCTGTATAGATACTGTTCCTATCATAGTGGCTTTTAGACTGGTCCCGTTACTGCTATGAATTCAATGCCACATTTCAGATTTCTCCTATATTACCAGTTAGCAGAGTACCTTCTAGGAGCGGAGAAAATGCATTTCTCTAGACAATTGGAACACCTGGACCAAATGCCTTGTATAAAGTCCTGCACTTAATGTTGGAATCAGGTATGTTATATTATCTGTTGACAGTCTGAATGAATGCATTGATAAATGCCTCTAACCACAGATAACATCTACAGACTGTGCAGGGTGTCTGGGTAAAGAACAACATCTGATGAAACTATGGAAACCAAAATATAAATGCAACATACAACAATTTCAAACATTTACTGAGTTACAGTTCATATAAGGACATTGGTAATTTGAAGAAGTATTCAGAAACATATTCTATTCTAACTTACAATAAAAGTGAAGTGACTCCAAAATGACAGGACGTTATTCACCATTCAGTTTCTATTAGGAAAAACATCATCCAAAACACAACCAAGACAAACTGCAAATGAATTCAACAGGTTTGTAGAATCACAAACTATATGTAGTTAAGGAGAAGTGTATCTTTAAAATGGTGTAAAATAGTCGTATGTTTGAGAACTTTGAATTATGACATTTTGTTGTTTTGAATTTGGCGCTCTGATTTTCACTGGCTGTTGAATAGTGTTAACCGTGGGTGGGACGGTAGCGTCCCACCTGCCCAAGTGAGGTTAATCACTGCAAGCAAGGAAAATGGGACCAAATACTAAAGGTGAGATTGGCTGGAAGACCAACAAAGTCCCTGTCCCCGAGGTGAAGAGGACACCTCCAGTCTATGGGTCTGGTCCCCTGGCCAGGATGGAAACTAATACCTCCAGTCTATGGGTCTGGTCCTCTGGCCAGGATGTAAACCAATACCTCCAGTCTATGGGTCTGGTCCCCTGGCCAGGATGGAAACTAATACCTCCAGTCTATGGGTCTGGTCCCCTGGCCAGGATGGAAACTAATACCTCCAGTCTATGGGTCTGGTCCTCTGGCCAGGATGGAAACTAATACCTCCAGTCTATGGGTCTGGTCCCCTGGCCAGGATGGAAACTAATACCTCCAGTCTATGGGTCTGGTCCCCTGGCCAGGATGGAAACTAATACCTCCAGTCTATGGGTCTGGTCCCCTGGACAGGATGGAAACTAATACCTCCAGTCTATGGGTCTGGTCCCCTGGCCAGGATGGAAACTAATACCTCCAGTCTATGGGTCTGGTCCCCTGGCCAGGATGGAAACTAATACCTCCAGTCTATGGGTCTGGTCCCCTGGCCAGGATGGAAACTAATACCTCCAGTCTATGGGTCTGGTCCCCTGGACAGGGCTAGATATTACCTGGATGGAAACCAATACTTCCACTCTTTCAGGTTGTTGATGAGGTCACATGAAGAAGTACATGGTCCTCGCCTGCAAAGAGGACATCATCCAAGAGGTATTAGAAGTCTGTGATCAGAGATAAGAGAGGACAACATCCCAGAGGTATTAGAGGTAATTGTATTTATGATATATTTATGTATGGATCCCCATTAGCTGCTGCAGGAGCTACTCTTCCTGGGGTTCGGCAACATTTCAAAAATATGACAATACATTAACAATATATTTCACAACACACGATGTGTGCCCTCAGGCCCCTACTCCACTACCTATCTACAACACCTAATCCATGTGTATGTGTGTTTGTACAGCATCATACAGTAGTGAAAACAGAATGATTAGTGTCCTGTTTTGTGTGAATTTAAAAGCTTCCTCTTCAACTGAATTAGACCCATTTCTATGTACTGAACACAACCCTTGTTACTGTACTGTCATATTGTGATCAATATTAAAACATTTCCACCTCTCTTCTTCCATCTATTACTGTACTGTCATATTGTGATCAATATTAAAACATTTACACCTCTCTTCTATTACTGTACTGTCATATTGTGATCAATATTAAAACATTTACACCTCTCTTCCATCTATTACTGTACTGTCATATTGTGATCAATATTAAAACATTTACACCTCTCTTCTATCTATTACTGTACTGTCATATTGTGATCAATATTAAAACATTTCCACCTCTTTTCTTCCATCTGGTTGATGACCCTTTATTAGTCACATCTGGCACATCATTTCATTCAGTTGAATTGAGTTTATACACAAACCAGATTGTTGTGTCAAGAATTTGACAAATAAACATTCTACAATATTTACAAACACCAAGAGTTTGAGTTTATTTTATTTTTACAGGGACAGTGCACATTAATCAACGTTTCAGTAAAAGTGACGGTTTTAGCCAGCCGGCTAATTTTCAACCGCAGTCCCTGGGCCGGTTATTAAAAACAATTACAATATAGACAATCATTGAGCAGTGAGCACACGCAGAGCAACATAGAACAAGCAAGACATAGCATACAGACAGAGCAACATAGGACAAGCAAGATGTAGCATACAGACAGAGCAACATAGGACAAAAAGCAACAAGACAAAATCCATAAAAACAACAGTGTTTTCACACCTCACAAGCTACAGACAACAGACAACATGGAAAGTGGCAATACACAGCTAGTGATTATGTTCACAAATCTGATTGACCTTTAGCCATGTCTTCATGCAATTTGTGAAAGTGTGATATGTGGTGCAGTTATGTGTGTCTGATGGCAGTGTATTCCAGACATGGGACGCTCTCACAGAGAAAGCAGATTTACTAAAGGTGCTTTTCCTTAAGGGAACTATACAGTCACCTCTCATGGCAGACCTTGTGGATCTGCTGCCATATGTTTGGGTTTTCTGTTTTACAAAAATACTGAGTGGAGGGGGAGCGGAGGGGGAGAGGGGGAGCCAGGCCATTTAGGATCTTGAATACAAGACATGCGTCGTTGTATTGCACAAGATTTTCCCAACTCAGGAGCTCATGCTTTCTGAGGATGTAACAGTGATGATGGCTATTGGGCTTTCTATCGAGCACTTTGAGAGCCTGTTTGTAGACAGACTGAATAGGTTGTAATGTTGTATAGCAACTAGTCGGGTCCAACTAGTCAAGCAGTATGTTAAGTGGGGGAGTATCATTGATTTGAAATACAGTTTTGCTACCTCTGTGGTCAAACAATTTCGTATAAATCGGAAATTAGCTAGGTTGAATTTGGTTATTTGAATGACCTTTTTCACATGCTTTTTAAAAGAGAGGTTGGAATCAAGTATGATTCCAAGGTACTTAAAATCAGATACCACCTGGAGCTTCTCCCCTGACACATAGACATCTGGCTCAGTAGCATCTGTTGCCCTCTTTGTGAAGAACATGCAAACTGCTTTTTTCACATTGAGATGCAAACACGAGTCACTGAGCCACTTTGTAACCTGGACCATTACAGTAGTGAGTTCTTGTGCAGCTTGTTGTTTGCTCTTTGCATGCACATATATCACTGTATCATCTGCATACATTTGAACTTCAGACCCAGTGCAGACGGAAGGCAGATCATTAATGTACAGGCTGAACAGGAGGGGCCCCAGTATTGACCCTTGGGGCACGCCCACATCATAGCTAAGAGTGGGCGACAGCTCATTGCTCACTCTGACACACTGAGTTCTGCCTTCAAGGTATGATTTCATCCATCTCAAGGCGTCGGGGGAAAAGTAGAACTTGGACAATTTTGTGATGAGAACCTCATGGTTAACAGTATCGAAAGCCTTCCTTAGGTCCAGAAACACAGCCCCAACAACGCCCCCTTTGTCCATCTTGGACTTCACATTTTCCAGAAGAAAGCAGTTGGCCTTTTCTGTGGAGTGTTTCGCTCTGAAGCCAAACTGCATGGAGTGTAATGTGAAGGGGCTGTTGTTGAGGTGGGAAATCAGTTGTTCTGCTACACACTTTTCAACAACCTTCGACACTACAGGTAGTGTACTAATGGACCTGTAGTTACTCACATCAGCAGGGTCGCCCAAGAAGCCAAATAACAACCATATCAATGATGTGTAAATGAAACCAGTTTTAACAACACAGTGTGGTGATTCATTATATTAATGACTATTAACTTAGGTGGTGTATTGTCATGAATATTTAGATATAATAATAATATTATATCTCATGACTAGAGAGATATTCTACATTGTTACTCCAGTGTGTCTTATTGAACATGACTAGAGAGATATTCTACATTGTTGCTCCAGTGTCTTACTGAACATGATTAGAGAGATATTCTACATTGTTGCTCCAGTGTGTCTTACTGAACATGACTAGAGAGATATTCTACATTGTTGCTCCAGTGTCTTACTGAACATGATTAGAGAGATATTCTACATTGTTGCTCCAGTGTGTCTTACTGAACATGACTAGAGAGATATTCTACATTGCTGCTCCAGTGTGTCTTACTGAACATGACCATGATTAGAGTGAAACATCATGTTGTGTTTGACACAGGGACCACCTGACACAGGGACGCTGAGGCACCACAACCCCAAAGATGAAACCCTGGATAGAGGGGCTCAGTGAATGTGGAGGTGAATGTGATCAGGTGGGTCAGTGTGTCAGAGGAGGCTCTATAGAAGGACAGAGTGCCGGCTGACCAGTCCAGATACACTCCTACTCTGTGGGAGCTGGAGGAGGGGACGTCTATGAAGGTGGACTTCTTATTGTGCCTGGCTCTGTAACTGTTTTCAGAGCAGACCACACTCCAGGACTTGTCATTGAATCCAAGCCAACAGTCCTCACCCCCTTCTCTCCTGCTGATTCCTTTATATGCCACTCCTATATCAACCTCTCCCCCATTCCACTCTGCCTCCCAGTAACAGCGCCCAGTCAGACCCTCTCTACACAGCACCTCTCCACAGTGCTCAAATCTCTCTGGGTGATCAGGATACAGATGGTACTTTCCCATATGTGTCACCTTTTTGTTCTCCTCAGACAGAAAGCTGTATCTGAATACTGTGTTTGGGTCCAGTGTGAGATCACAGACATCTGATGGATGAAACCAGACACAATATTAGAAATCATCATCATTCACATTAGAATGTTAACTCACTTTTCACTAATTCATTTAATGTAGATGTTTCTAGGTATCAAAAGGAGAAGTTAAGGTAACTTGAGACTTGTTGAATGATCATATGTTATACTGTATGGTAATATAATACACACTTATTACCAATAATTACACACACACACACATTTCTTATGTAACACAAACTCGCCACACACACACACACACATTGTCAAATCAACTCTTTGTAAACGTTGGTGTCCCTGATTTGTGCTTCTGTAGAACTACAGATGATATTTAATATGACCAAGTCAGTAATGATGGTGGTCTTTGACTTAACTTGAATTAAGACTTATTCTTAGTCATATTCTTCACAGCAGTCAACACTCACATTTTCTAAGTCCAGGTTTCATTCTGTTCTCTCCACCATGTTCCACACTGTAGCGGTAAGCAGAAGAACAGACAGTCAATGAGGGATACACCTGAACACACACACACACACACACACACACACACACACACACACACACACACACACACACACACACACACACACACACACACACACAGGTAAGAGCGTTTTCAGTGTATGAGTCCAGTGTGTGAGAGTCCAGCGTGTGTGTGTGTGTGTGTGTGTGTGAGTCCAGCGTGTGTGAGTCCAGCGTGTGTGAGTCCAGTGTGTGTGTGTGTGTGAGTCCAGCGTGTGTGTGTCCAGTGTGTGTGTGTGTGAGTGTGTGCTTCCAGTGTGTGTGTGTGTGAGTGTGTCCTGTGTGAGTGTGTCCTGTGTGTGTGTGTGAGTGTGTGTGTGTGAGTCCTGTGTGTGTGTGTCCTGTGTGTGTGTGTGTG
>NW_027675317.1:1805000-1905000 GCF_965601325.2 Salmo salar | reverse complement strand
GTGTGTGTGTGTGTGTGTGTTTGTACTGTGTGTGTGTGTGTGTGTGTGTTTGTCCTGTGTGTGTGTATTTGTCCGTTGTGTGTGTGTGTGTCTGTGTGTGTGTATTTGTCGTGTGTGTGTGTATATATGTCCTGTGTGTGTGTGTGTGTGTGTGTGTGTATTTGTCCTGTATATGTGTGTGTGTGTATATTTGTCGTGTGTGTGTGTGTGTGTGTGTGTGTGTGTGTGTGTGTATTTGTCCTGTGTGTGTGCGTGTATTTGTCCTGTGTGTGTGTGTGTGTGTGTGTGTGTGTATTTGTCCTGTGTGTGTGTGTGTGTGTGTATTTGTCCTGTGTGTGTGTGTGTGTGTGTGTGTGTGTGTGTGTGTGTGTGTGTGTGTGTGTCCTGTGTGTGTGTGTGTGTCCTGTGTGTGTATTTGTCCTGTGTGTGTGTGTGTGTATTTGTCCTGTGTGTGTGTGTGTGTGTCGTGTATGTGTATATGTGTGTGTCGTGTGTTTCACACACACACACGACAAACGACACACACACGACACACACACACGACACACACACACACAGGACAAATACACACACACACAGGACAAATACACACACACACACAGGACAAATACACACACACACACAGGACAAATACACACACACACACAGGACAAATACACACACACACACAGGACAAATACACACACACACACAGGACAAATACACACACACACACACACACACACACACACACACACACACACACACACACACACACACACACACACACACACACACACACACACACACACACACACACACACACACACACACACACACACACACTGGACACACAGTCAGCATATAACTTTGTCCAAGTGGTGGTCAGAATGTTTGTATTAACTAGCCTGAAAAGTCAAACATGTCTGATATGAACATTGACATAAACCCTCTACATACTTGAGTTTCTCCAGTTTGCAGTGTGGATCCTCCAGTCCAGCAGAGAGCAGTCTGACTCCTGAGTCTCCTGGGTGATTGTAGCTCAGGTCCAGCTCTCTCAGGTGTGAGGGGTTTGACCTCAGAGCTGAGACCAGAGAAGCACAGCCTTCCTCTGTGACTAGACAGCCTGACAGCCTGCAAAGAGTCAAATCATATTAAAATCACACTGCTATGCTTTGGTGGTGAAAATAGTGGCAGTATATTTCTTCAACATCTTCAGATATATCAGTGTCCTGAAACCTTCCATATCTATTCATAAATTAATGTATCATATTATAAATTACAAATGATCAACGTTTTGCCTGCAGATAGAAACATGTATAGTACAAATATTTGAGTAGACTGACCAGACCAGTTTAAAAGCAGTATCAGTCAAAAGACAGACAGTGAGGTATCAGATTTAGATTGTATTGAGTATACAGTCCACACCATATCTATTTTGACAGTGAAGATAACATTTTAAATGTGGCTCTAAACTCCAACATTTTGGATTTCAGATCAAATGTTTCATATGAGGTGACAGTATATAATCCTCCTGTGAATGATAGTTTTTGCCTGCCTCACTAATGATGCCTTTAGCCGTTTCCCTGCCTGTACTGTTGCCTTTTTGGACCCCCTGTGTATGACCTTCTGCCTGCCCCTGGACCCAGCTACCTGCCTCCGCCTGTGGTCCTTTACAATAAACACCTGCTGAGCCCTGCGCTTGAAACCAGCTCTCTGTCTCCCATCGTGTTCATTACAGATGGTGACTGGAGTCATTTTATTTACAAGTGAGTAGATAACATGTTTCTAAACACTACTAAAAGCATCCTGATGATGCCATGATTAAGAAAAATCATAAACGAATCATGAATAATAATGAGTGAGAAAGTTACAGAAGCTACAACAAAACATGCTAACCTCTCACCATTACCAATAACAGAGGATACAACAAAACATGCTAACCTCTCACCATTACCAATAACAAAGGATACAACAAAACATGCTAACCTCTCACCATTACCAATAACAAAGGATACAACAAAACATGCTAACCTCTCACCATTACCAATAACAGAGGATACAACAAAACATGCTAACCTCTCACCATTACCAATAAGAGGCTACAACAAAACATGCTAACCTCTCACCATTACCAATAAGAGGCTACAACAAAACATGCTAACCTCTCACCATTACCAATAACAGAGGCTACAACAAAACATGCTAACCTCTCACCATTACCAATAACAGAGGCTACAACAAAACATGCTAACCTCTCACCATTACCAATAACAGAGACTACAACAAAACATGCTAACCCCTCACCATTACCAATAACAGAGGCTACAACAAAACATGCTAACCTCTCACCATTACCAATAACAGAGAGGCTACAACAAAACATGCTAACCTCTCACCATTACCAATAACAGAGAGGCTACAACAAAACATGCTAACCTCTCACCATTACCAATTACAGAGGCTACAACAAAACATGCTAACCTCTCACCATTACCAATGTATTTATTTATAAGCACCTCACATTGTGGTTACTCACTACATGGTAGATATTCCCTCAGCGAAGTATGGCAGTTCCATGCAAGTTTCCTCACCAAGTCCAAGGCAGCACAGCTACCCATGCAGACAGTACTCCTTAGCCGTAACCGATATCCCCATGGCAACACGAACTCGTTAAACTTCCCAAGCAATTATCTCCCGGTGTCACACGATGCTAGGCTAACCTCTAGCTGGCTAATACCTCCACGACGAGACGGTAGATTCAGTCTTTACTAAGTTTTAACTAAATTATAACAACTCTTTTATAAAATAAAACATGTATTTCCCTTCATGTCTTAGTAGCTATGGGTTTTGTTGTAGTTCTGTCGTCTTCCTTTATAATTTTTCTTCACCAACCGTCCTGAGGTAAAACGTCCATCCTTTCATCAACGTCTTTTCCCCTCCCGTTAACCAGGTCAACTCCCATTGGCCACAACTTAACAAGCGACCTTATTGGTCAAAACGTAAACTTCAAAGTAAAACAAACTATTCACTTATACATTAAATAAATATTTCTTCAAAAAGTAGAATGCATTAACAACATTACAGTTTAGGAGCAAGTCAATCATCTTTTAAATATAATACCAATTAATTATAACAAATAAACTCAATACTTGGTTCAAACAAGGGTATTACAGAAACATACAGTCAATAATACAGTAGAAAAATAAGTCTATATACAATGTGAGCATAAGTGAAATAAGGGAGGTAAAGGCAAAAAAAGGCCATGGTGGCAAAGTAAATACAATATAGCAAGTAAAACACTGGAATGGAAGATATGCAGTGGAAGAAAGTGCAAAGTAGAAATAATGGGGAGCAAAGGAGCTAAATAAATAAATACAGTAGGGGAAGAAGTAGTTGGGCTAAATTATAGATGGGCTATGTACAGGTGCAGTAATCTGTGAGCTGCTCTGACAGCTGGTGCTTAAAGCTAGTGAGGGAGATAAGTGTTTCCAGTTTTAGTGATTTTTGTAGTTCGTTCCAGTCATTGGCAGCAGAGAACTGGAAGAAGAGGTGGCCGAAGGAGGAATTTGCTTTGGGGGTGACCAGGGAGATATACCTGCTGGAGCGCGTGCTACAGGTGGGTGCTGCTATGGTGACCAGTGAGCGGAGATGAGGGGGGACTTTACCTAGCAGGGTCTTGTAGATGACCTGGAGCCAGTGGGTTTGGCAACGAGTGTGAAGCGAGGGCCAGACAACGAGAGCGTACAGGTCGCAGTGGTGGGTAGTACAGTGGGGGGAAAAAGTATTTGATCCCCTGCTGATTTTCTACCTTTGCCCACTTACAAAGAAATGATCAGTCTATAATTTTAATGGTAGGTTTATTTGAACAGTGAGAGACAGAATAACAGCAAAAAAAATTAAGAAAAACGCATGTCAAAAATGTTGTATATTGATTTGCATTTTAATGAGGGAAATAAGTATTTGACCCCTCTGCAAAACATGACTTAGTACTTGGTGGCAAAACCCTTGTTGGCAATCAGAGGTCAGACGTTTCTTGTAGTTGGCCATCAGGTTTGCACACATCTCAGGAGGGATTTTGTCCCACTCCTCTTTGCAGATCTCCTCCAAGTCATTAAGGTTTCGAGGCTGACGTTTGGCAACTCGAACCTTCAGCTCCCTCCACAGATTTTCTATGGGATTAAGGTCTGGAGACTGGCTAGGCCACTCCAGGACCTTAATGTGCTTCTTCTTGAGCCACTCCTTTGTTGCCTTGGCCGTGTGTTTTGGGTCATCGTCATGCTGGAATACCCATCCACAACCCATTTTCAATGCCCTGGCTGAGGGAAGGAGGTTCTCACCCAAGATTTGACGGTACATGGCCCCGTCCTTCGTCCCTTTGATGCAGTGAAGTTGTCCTGTCCCCTTAGCAGAAAAACACCCCCAAAGCATAATGTTTCCACCTCCATGTTTGACGGTGGAGATGGTGTTCTTGGGGTCATAGGCAGCAATCCTCCTCCTCCAAACACGGCGAGTTGACTTGATGTCAAAGAGCTCCATTTTGGTCTCATCTGACCACAACATTTTCACCCAGTTGTCCTCTGAATCATTCAGATGTTCATTGGCAAACTTCAGACGGGCATGTATATGTATTCTTGAGCAGGAGGACCTTGCGGGCGCTGTAGGATTTCAGTCCTTCACGGCATAGTGTGTTACCAATTGTTTTCTTGGTGACTGTGGTCCCAGCTGCCTTGAGATCATTGACAAGATCCTCCCGTGGAGTTCTGGGCTGATTCCTCACCGTTCTCATGATCATTGCAACTCCATGAGGTGAGATCTTGCATGGAGCCCCAGGCCGAGGGATATTGACAGTTCTTTTGTGTTTCTTCCATTTGCGAATAATCGCACCATATGTTGTCACCTTCTTACCAAGCTGCTTGGCGATGGTCGTGTAGCCCATTCCAGCCTTGTGTAGGTCTACAATCTTGTCCCTGACATCCTTGGAGAGCTCTTTGGTCTTGGCCATTGTGGAGAGTTTGGAATCTGATTGATTGATTGCTTCTGTGGACGGGTGTCTTTTTTTACAGGTAACAAGTTGCGGTTAGGAGCACTCCCTTTACTTAAGAGTGTGCTCCTAATCTCAGCTCGTTACCTGTATAATAGACACCTGGGAGCCAGAAATCTTTCTGATTGAGAGGGGGTCAAATACTTATTTCCCTCATTAAAATGCAAATCAATTTACAACATTTCTGACATGAGTTTTTCTGGATGTTTTTGTTGTTATTCTGTCTCTCACTGTTCAAATAAACCATTAAAATTATAGACTGATCCTTTCTTTGTCAGTGGGCAAACGTACAAAATCAGCAGGGGATCAAATACATTTTCCCCCCACTGTATATGGGGCTTTGGTGACAAAACGGATGGCACTGTGATAGACTGCATCCAATTTATTGAGTAGGGTATTGGAGGCTATTTTGTAAATGACATCGCCGAAGTCGAGGATCGGTAGGATGGTCAGTTTTATAAGGGTATGTTTGGCAGCATGAGTGAAGGATGCTATGTTGCGAAATAGGAAGCCAATTCTAGATTTAACTTTGGATTGGATATGCTTATAGTGAGTCTGGAAGGAGAGTTTACAGTCTAACCAGACACCTAGGTATTTGTAGTTGTCCACATATTCTAAGTCAGAACCGTCCAGAGTAGTGATGCTGGACAGGCGGGCAGGTGCAGGCAGCGATCGGTTGAAGAGCATGCATATAGTTTTACTTGTATTTAAGAGCAGTTGGAGGCCACGGAAGGAGAGTTGTATGGCATTGAAGCTCGTCTGGAGGTTAGTTAACACAGTGTCCAAAGAAGGGCCAGAAGTATACAGAATAACACCAATAACAGAGGGGGTCTGATCTTTGTGCCTCTGTAAATTTCTCATTCATCATCATTAATGATTCATTCATGATTATTCATAATCATGGTAGCATCCACATGAATGTATTAGTGTTCAGAAACATATTCTATTCTTACTGACAATACAAGTGAAGTGACTCCAAAATGACAGGACATTATTCACCATTCAGTTTCTATTAGGAAAAACATCATCCATACACAACCAAGACAAACTGCAAATGCATTCAACAAGTTTGTAGAATCACAAGTTTGATGTAATCACTGCAGGCATGGAACATGGGACTAAATACTAAACTTATGACAACTTTAATACAATATAAGTAAATTTGTCCGAATATGTACAACTTTTTCAAATGGGAGAACTAAATACATAAAGTGCTTTCCTTTCTTAACAGTAACACAGCTATGTATGAAAATACCCTCAAATAAAAGGTGACATTCTGTACTGTCACCTAATATGAAACATTATATCTCAAATCCAATATGCTGGAGCATAGCACCACATTTAAAACTGCAAGCTTCACTGTCCAAACACATATGGTGTGGACTATGTGTGTCTGGTAAACACATGTGGTTCTGGTGAACAGTTATCACTTGTTGACCAACTACAGGAATACTGACCTCAGAGTCTCCAGTTTACAGTGTGGATCCTCCAGTACAGCAGAGAGCAGCTCCACTCCTGAATCCTTCAGGTCATTGTTACTCAGGTCCAGCTCTCTCAGGTGTGAGGGGTTTGACTTCAGAGCTGAGACCAGAGAAGAACAACCTTTCTCTGTGACTCCACAGCCTGACAGCCTGCAACGAGATCATCATGACTTCACAAACACACTGTTAATTTAACACCAGTAGTGTAGAAGGACAATGGTAGATGCATTTGCTTCATATTCCCAAACAACATATAGATTCATCTCCCATCTCCTTGAATTGTATGGTCATATTGTTATACTATTGTCAAAATCAATGCATTTTTTCTATATGTTTTTCAATATAATATTATATACATATTATAATACACATTTTTCCTAAACTGAATATTTCTTCCTGATGATTAGTTCTTATATGTCATTTTATGTACTCACAGAGCAGCTCTGGAGGCTTTGACCACTGGCAGCAGCCTCAGAAGACCTTCCTCTGATCTGGAGTATTTCTTCAGGTCAAACACATCAAGCTCCTTTTCTGAAGTCAGCAACACAAAGACCAGAGCTGACCACTGTGCAGGTGACAGGTTGGGTTTTGAGAGACTTCCTGAGCTCAGGTAGCTTTGGATCTCCTCCACTAGAGAATGGTCATTCAGTTCATTCAGACAGTGGAACAGATTGATGCACCTCTCTGGAGAGGGATTCTCCCTGATCTTCTCCTTGATGTAGTTCACTGTGTCTTCATGGCTCTGTGAGCTGATTCTTGTCTTTGTCAGTAGACCTCGTAAGTGCTTCTGATTGGACTCCAGTGAGAGGCCCAGAAGGAAGCGGAGGAAAAGGTCCAGGTTTCCTGTCTCACTTTGTAAGGCTTTATCCACAGCACTCTTGTAGACAGTAACTTCAGGCTTGTCTCTGAACAGCGCAGAAAGGTTCCTGGACGTTGATTGCGGTTCGGCCATTAGATTCTCATTGTTGTTGATGAATGAGAGGAACACATATACAGCAGCCAGAAACTCCTGAATGCTCAGATGAACAAAGCAGTACACCTTGTCCTGGTACAGCCCACATTCCTCTTTAAAGATCTGTGTGCACAATCCTGAGTACACTGAGGCTTCATTGACATCAATGCCAGCCTCTTTCAGGTCTTCTTCATAGAAAATCAGATTGCCCTTCACAAGCTGTTGAAAAGCCAGTTTTCCCAGTGACAGAATGCTCTCTTCATTCAAGTGTGGACCTGTCTCTTCTTTCCCAAGATACTTTTCATTGTTCTGTTTGGTATGAAACACCACAAGGTGTGTGTACATCTCAGTCAGAGTCTTGGGCATCTCTTCTCTCTTATGTTTCAGCATGTGTTCGAGGACTGTTGCAGAAATCCAACAGAAGACTGGAATGTGGCACATGATGTGGAGGCTCCTTGATGTCTTTATGTGTGAGATGATTCTGTTGGCCAGGTCCTCATCAATGAATCTCTTCCTGAAGTACTCCTCCTTCTGTGGGTCATTGAACCCTCGTACCTCTGTCACCTGGTCAACACACCCTGAAGGGATCTTATTGGCTGCTGCAGGTCGGGTAGTTATCCAGAGGAGAGCAGAGGGAAGCAGATTTCCCTCGATGAGATTTGTCAGCAGAACATCCACTGAGGTTGACTCTGTGACGTCCCAACAGATCTTGTTCTTCTGGAAGTCTAGGGGCAGTCGGCACTCATCCAGACCATCAAAGATGAACAGAACTTTGTACTTGTTGTAGATGGAGATTCTTGATTGTTTGGTTTCCATTGAGAAGTGATAGAGAAGTTCAATGAAAGTGTGTGTGTCATCTTTCATCAAATTCAGCTCTCGAAAAGGGAATGAAAACACAAATTGAACATCCTGATTTGCTTTTCCTTCAGCCCAGTCCAGAATGAACTTCTGCACAGAGACTGTTTTTCCAATGCCAGCGACTCCCTTTGTCAGCACAGTTCTGATAAGTTTGTCTTGTCCAGTTAAGGGTTTGAAGATGTCGTTACATTTGACTGCAGTCTCTGGTCTTGCTTGTTTCCTGGTTGTTGTCTCAATCTGTCTCAGCTCATGTTCATTATTGACCTCTCCTGTTCCTCCCTCTGTGATGTAGAGCTCTGTGTAGATCTTATTGAGAAGTGTTGGGTTTCCTTGTTTAGCGATCCCCTCAAATACACATTGAAACTTCTTCTTTAGATTAGATTTGAGTTCACGTTGGCAAATCACAGCAAGCTCATCTGAATCTAGAAATAACACAGATGATATTAATATTACGTCTGTTTTAATGCCTACAGTACTGTAGGACTGTTATAAAGTTTTACATTATAATAATTTATTCTCTTAACTGACAGTATAAATGTGTAAATGTTTTCATAATGCATTACAGACTGGTGTGACTGATTATAATAATATTGGTGTTATTGATGGTATTATTAATGTTGTCTCTCTCTCTCTCTCTCTCTCTCTGTCTCTCTCTCTCTCTCTAAATTAATCACCACAACACATCCCTGCTGCTACTTGATGAGGTCACTAGGTGTTGTGTTAAGGCTGCTACAATATCATTGAGTTACACAGCTACTTTAGCTGTACTTTAGCCACAGCTTTTAAATGTTATAAAACAGCATTCAACATGAGGCAGACAGATCTTACATTTCTCCAGTGTGTCAGCAAGCTCCTTCTGGTTCATTTTCCTCAGGACGTGCAGTGTGATCTTCAGAGCCCCCTCTCTGGCACTGCTCTCCTGCTTCTCATCTTCAGCATCCACCACTTCCTCATCCTGCTTCTGACTCTCAAAGCCTTCTGGGAGTTCTGGACTAAGAATCCTCTTGAACATCTTCAGCTCGTTCTTCACAAATGTCATCATTTTCTCTTCAAGCAACTAAAATAAATCAAGTAAATAAGTTAAGCAAGAGAATAAATGCTTTCTCTATAACACAATAATGAATAATTGACAGATCAACTTTACTTGAGGAAAACAAAAACAAATGTTCATAACAGGATCACATACACTGAATATAGAGTCCAGGTCTGTTTGATGACTCTGGGAAGACTGACCACTGAGAATCTCTGACTCTGATCTCTCCTGTTGGTTTCTGTGGACAAAACATGAGATTACATCTAATCAACCAGGGAGTACACACACACACACACACACACACACACACACACACACACACACACACACACACACACACACACACACACACACACACACACAAACAGGGAGGGAATGTTGTGTTTGTTTAATATTGTTTAAGGACTATGAAAATTGAAAAAATAAATGTGAAAATGGGAGAGGAGAAATGACTAGAGACAGTGTTGTTTAACTCACTGACCATGACCCATGAGTTCTTCTTACCTTTGTTCAGTAGAAAAGTCTCCCTCTCTAAACTCTATAGGATGATTCATAGACCAGTCACTCTTCATGGACACACAGCTGGGTACAGGGGAGGCTGGTCTCTCCTGCTTGATTGGACTTCAACACAACAGAGACAAACATTACATCTCTCATCTACTCTGAGCTCAGATGGGGAAACATAAGAAGAGTTCCAAAACGCAACATATCACTTTACAGAAATGAGCTTTTATTGTTTAAAGAAATTATGTATTAATTATTACATCTCTCACAGACAAGGATTTGTTTAAAATCTATCACTTGATGGTTTTATTTCAGAGACAGAAATCATGTTTTTTTATGCAAAATGCTATATATCTCCCTCACTCTCAGCGGTGACCGGCTCTGCTCAATTTGGTAATTAACTAAATAACTACATATATAGTGATTTTGGTTTATGTCAGTTTAATTGTTTGTTATGGTATAAGTTCTTATTTTATGATTGTAAGTGATAAAATTAACTAGTAATTCTCAGTAATTACTACTTTAGTAAGGAATAACACATGTTATCAGCACTACTGCAGTTGCTAAATAATTCCAATAGATGGGAACATAAGACCACAATGACATTTCAGAATATTAGTTTAGTTTTCTCCCTGGATACACCACCACTCCCCGCGCTTCCTGCAGAACCCCTGCAGTACCTCCACAGACCCCGGATTGAGAACCCCTGATTTAGCAGATGCTCTTATCCAGAGAGATTTACAGTAACTGCATTCACCTTTTAAGATAGCTATTTATTTAGGAAATAAACTTAATGAATTATTCATGAAATTGTTATCTCACCTCTTAGCTTTGGTGTCATGTCCCCCAGAGAGATGCATTTTAGAGGCAGGGCCCCCCTCCTCTCTCTCCCCAGAGAGACTCATTTTAGAGGCAGGGCCCCCCTCCTCGCTCTCCCCAGAGAGACTCATTTTAGAGCACTGTCCCCTGTAAACAGAGATCCAGCATGTTGGTTGTGGTCAACACAGTAACAACTAAACAGAGATCCAGCATGTTGGTTGTGGTTAACACAGTGACAACTAAACAGAGATCCAACATGTTGGTTGTGGTTAACACAGTGACAACTAAACAGAGATCCAGCATGTTGGTTGTGGTTAACACAGTGACAACTAAACAGAGATCCAGCATGTTGGTTGTGGTTAACACAGTGACAACTAAACAGAGATCCAGCATGTTGGTTGTGGTCAACACAGTGACAACTAAACAGAGATCCAGCATGTTGGTTGTGGTCAACACAGTAACAACTAAACAGAGATCCAGCATGTTGGTTGTGGTTAACACAGTGACAACTAAACAGAGATCCAACATGTTGGTTGTGGTTAACACAGTGACAACTAAACAGAGATCCAGCATGTTGGTTGTGGTTAACACAGTGACAACTAAACAGAGATGCAGCATGTTGGTTGTGGTTAACACAGTGACAACTAAACAGAGATCCAGCATGTTGGTTGTGGTTAACACAGTGACAACTAAACAGAGATCCAGCATGTTGGTTGTGGTTAACACAGTGACAACTAAACAGAGATCCAGCATGTTGGTTGTGGTTAACACAGTAACAACTAATTATTTTATTCATTATGTCTTAGAAATAAAACCGTTTTCTAACAGACACATCCAAACAGTCAGGTTATTTAATGTAATTACTTTTTCTAGCCCAATGACTACTCAAAACCCTCCCACAAGGCCTGAACACTAACTAATAGCCCCTGATTGGCCTACATCTTATTTTGGGGCGGCAGGTAGCCGGACGCGCGCACACGCACACAGGGAGGAAATGTTGTGTTTGTTTAATATTGTTTTAGGACTGTGAAAATGGACAAAAGGAAAAGCCTATGGATTATGAAAACAACAACAATAAATGGGAAAATGGGAGAGGAGAAATGACTAGAGACAGTGTTGTTTAACTCACTGACCAATGAGTTCTTCTTACCTTTGTTCAGTAGAAAAGTCTCCCTCTCTAAACAGTATAGGTAGACCCATAGACTTGTCACTCTTCATGGACACACAGCTGGGAACAGGGGAGGCTGGTCTCTCCTGCTTGATTGGGCTTCAACACAACAGAGACAAACATAACATCTCTCATCTACTCTGAGCTCAGATGGGGAAACATAAGAGTTTCATTACAAAACGCTAAATATCACTTTTCAGAAATGTTGGTAAATTATCTCATTATTTAAAGAAATGATTAAACCACTACAAGGCTTTATAAAGACTTTTAAAGTGGGTAATTTCCACATAAAATGCACATTTGCTGTTATTTTCCCGATGATGAGAAACTGTGTCAAATTAACATGGCATCTGCAAGTGAATTCATCTTTAGATATCTAGGTGGGACAACCACATATCACAGTTAAATATACTGGATACCAACATTCCACTACTGATAAACAATGGATATATAGATATCTAGGTGGATATATAGATATCTAGGTGGATATATAGATATCTAGGTGGATATATAGATATCTAGGTGGATATATAGATATCTAGTTGGATATATAGATATCTAGGTGGATATATAGATGTCTAGGTGAATATATAGATATCTAGGTGGATATATAGATGTCTAGGTGGATATATAGATGTCTAGGTGGATATATAGATGTCTAGGTGGATATATAGATATCTAGGTGGATATATAGATATCTAGGTGGATATATAGATGTCTAGGTGGATATATAGATATCTATGTGGATATATAGATAGCTAGGTGTATATAAATATATAGATATCTAGGTGGATATATAGATATCTAGGTGGATATATAGATGTCTAGGTGGATATATAGATATCTAGGTGGATATATAGATATCTTGGTGGATATATAGATATCTAGGTGGATATATAGATAGCTAGGTGTATATAAATATATAGATATCTAGGTGGATATATAGATATCTAGGTGGATATAGATATATAGATATCTAGGTGGATATATAGATATCTAGGTGGATATATAGATGTCTAGGTGGATATATAGATGTCTAGGTGGATATATAGATATCTAGGTGGATACATAGATATCTAGGTGGATATATAGATGTCTAGGTGGATATATAGATGTCTAGGTGGATATATAGATATCTAGGTGGATATATAGATATCTAGGTGGATATATAGATATCTAGGTGGATATAGATATAAAGATATCTAGGTGGATATATAGATATCTAGGTGGATATATAGATGTCTAGGTGGATATATAGATGTCTAGGTGGATATATAGATGTCTAGGTGGATATATAGATGTCTAGGTGGATATATAGATATCTAGGTGGATATATAGATGTCTAGGTGGATATATAGATATCTAGGTGGATATATAGATATCTAGGTGGATATATAGATATCTTGGTCGATATATAGATATCTAGGTAGATATATAGATAGCTAGGTGTATATAAATATATAGATATCTAGGTGGATATATAGATATCTAGGTGGATATATAGATATCTAGGTGGATATAGATATATAGATATCTAGGTGGATATATAGATATCTAGGTGGATATATAGATGTCTAGGTGGATATAGATGTCTAGGTGGATATATAGATATCTAGGTGGATACATAGATATCTAGGTGGATATATAGATGTCTAGGTGGATATATAGATTTCTAGGTGGATATATAGATATCTAGGTGGATATATAGATATCCAGGTGGATATAGCGCTTTGCAAAAAACACATTTTCATACACATCTAAAATCTAGAACAGTTATATAGAATGTACCCATAAGTAATCATTTCTAATAAAAAACTATTTAGAATATACATTCTTAAGCAATATTGTCAGCTCACCTCTTAGTTTTGGTGATATGTCCCCCAGAGATGATCATTTTAGAGCACTGAGCTCTAAAAAGAGATACAACATGTTGGTTGTGGTTAACACAGTGACAACTAAACAGAGATCCAGCATGTTGGTTGTGGTTAACACAGTGACAACTAATTATTTTATTCATTATCTCTTATAAATAAAACCGTTTACTAACAGACACATCCAAACAGTCAGGTTATTTAATGTAATGACTTTTTCTAGTCCAATGACTACTCAAAACCCTCCCACAAGGCCTGAACACTAACTAATAGCCCCTGATTGGCCTACATCTTATTTTGGGGCGGCAGGTAGCTGGACGTGCGCACACGCACACACACACAGGGAGGAAATGTTGTGTTTGTTTAATATTGTTTTAGGACTGTGAAAATGGACAAAAGGAAAAGCCTATGGATTATGAAAACAACAACAATAAATGGGAAAAGGGGAGAGGAGAAAAGACTAGAGACAGTGTTGTTTAACTCACTGACCAATGAGTTCTTCTTACCTTTGTTTATTAGAAAAGTCTCCCTCTCTAAACAGTATAGGTAGACCCATAGACTGGTCACTCTTCATGGACACACAGCTGGGAACAGGGGAGGCTGGTCTCTCCTGCTTGATTGGGCTTCAACAGAACAGAGACAAACATAACATCTCTCATCTACTCTGAGCTCAGATGGGGAAACATAAGAGTTTCATTACAAAACGCTAAATATCACTTTTCAGAAATGTTGGTAAATTATCTCATTTTTTAAAGAAATGATTAAACCACTACAAGGCTTTATAAAGACTTTTAAAGTGGGTAATTTCCACAACAAATGCACATTTGCTGTTATTTTCCCAACGTGAGAAACTGGGTGAAATTAACATGGCATCTGCAAGTGAATTCATCTTTAGATATCTAGGTGGGACAACCACATATCACAGTTAAATATACTGGATACCAACATTCCACTCCTGATAAACAATGGATATATAGATATCTAGGTGGATATATAGATATCTAGGTGGATATATAGATGTCTAGGTGAATATATAGATATCTAGGTGGATATATAGATGTCTAGGTGGATATATAGATGTCTAGGTGGATATATAGATATCTAGGTGGATATATAGATATCTAGGTGGATATATAGTTATCTAGGTGGATATATAGATATCTTGGTGGATATATAGATATCTAGGTGGATATATAGATAGCTAGGTGTTTATAAATATATTGATATCTAGGTGGATATATAGATATCTAGGTGGATATAGATATATAGATCTCTAGGTGGATATATAGATATCTAGGTGGATATATAGATGTCTAGGTGGATATATAGATCTCTAGGTGGATATATAGATGTCTAGGTGGATATATAGGTGTCCAGGTGGATATAGATATCTAGGTGGATATATAGATATCTAGGTGGATATATAGATATCTTGGTGGATATATAGATATCTAGGTGGATATATAGATAGCTAGGTGTATATAAATATATAGATATCTAGGTGGATATATAGATATCTAGGTGGATATATAGATATCTAGGTGGATATATAGATATCTAGGTGGATATAGATATATAGATATCTAGGTGGATATATAGATATCTAGGTGGATATATAGATGTCTAGGTGGATATATAGATATCTAGGTGGATATATAGATGTCTAGGTGGATATATAGATATCTAGGTGGATACATAGATATCTAGGTGGATATATAGATGTCTAGGTGGATATATAGATGTCTAGGTGGATATATAGATATCTAGGTGATATATAGATATCTAGGTGGATATATAGATATCTAGGTGGATATAGCGTTTTGCAAAAAACACATTTTCATACACATCTAAAATCTAGAACAGTTATATAGAATGTACCCATAAGTAATCATTTCTAATAAAAAAACTATTTAGAATATACATTCTTAAGCAATATTGTCAGCTCACCTCTTAGTTTTGGTGATATGTCCCCCAGAGATGCTCATTTTAGAGCACTGAGCTCTAAACAGAGATACAATATGTTGGTTGTGGTTAACACAGTGACAACTAAACAGAGATCCAGCATGTTGGTTGTGGTTAACACAGTGACAACTAAACAGAGATCCAGCATGTTGGTTGTGGTTAACACAGTAACAACTAAACAGAAATCCAGCATGTTGGTTGTGGTTAACACAGTGACAACTAAACAGAGATGCAGCATGTTGGTTGTGGTTAACACAGTGACAACTAAACAGAGATCCAGCATGTTGGTTGTGGTTAACACAGTGACAACTAAACAGAGATCCAGCATGTTGGTTGTGGTTAACACAGTAACAACTAATTTTTTTATTCATTATCTCTTAGAAATAAAACAGTTTACTAACAGACACATCCAAACAGTCAGGTTATTTAATGTAATTACTTTTTCTAGTCCAATGACTACTCAAAACCCTCCCACAAGGCCTGAACACTAACTAATAGCCCCTGATTGGCCTAAATCTTATTTTGGGGCTGCAGGTAGCTGGACGCGCGCACACGCACACAGGGAGGAAATGTTGTGTTTGTTTAATATTGTTTTAGGACTGTGAAAATGGACAAAAGGAAAAGCCTATGGATTATGAAAACAACAACAATAAATGGGAAAAGGGGAGAGGAGAAAAGACTAGAGACAGTGTTGTTTAACTCACTGACCAATGAGTTCTTCTTACCTTTGTTCAGTAGAAAAGTCTCCCTCTCTAAACAGTATAGGTAGACCCATAGACTGGTCACTCTTCATGGACACACAGCTGGGAACAGGGGAGGCTGGTCTCTCCTGCTTGATTGGACTTCAACACAACAGAGACAAACATTACATCTCTCATCTACTCTGAGCTCAGATGGGGAAACATAAGAGTTTCATTACAAAACGCTATAAATCACTTTTCAGAAATGTTGGTAAATTATCTCATTGTTTAAAGAAATGATTAAACCACTACAAGGCTTTATAAAGACTTTTAAAGTGGGTAATTTCCACAACAAATGCACATTTGCTGTTATTTTCCCAACGTGAGAAACTGGGTCAAATTAACATGGCATCTGCAAGTGAATTCATCTTTAGATATCTAGGTGGGACAACCACATATCACAGTTAAATATACTGGATACCAACATTCCACTCCTGATAAACAATGGATATATAGATATCTAGGTGGATATATAGATATCTAGGTGGATATATAGATATCTAGGTGGATATATAGATATCTAGGTGGATAAATAGATATCTAGGTGGATATACAGATATCTTGGTGGATATATAGATATCTAGGTGGATATATAGATAGCTAGGTGTATATAAATATATAGATATCTAGGTGGATATATAGATATCTAGGTGGATATATAGATATCTAGGTGGATATAGATATATAGATATCTAGGTGGATATATAGATATCTAGGTGGATATATTGATGTCTAGGTGGATATATAGGGATCTAGGTGGATATATAGATATCTAGGTGGATATATAGATGTCTAGGTGGATATATAGATATCTAGGTGGATATATAGATGTCTAGGTATATATATAGATATCTAGGTGGATATATAGATATCTAGGTGGATATAGATATATATTTATCTAGGTGGATATATAGATATCTAGGTGGATATATAGATATCTAGGTGGATATATAGATGTCTAGGTGGATATATAGATGTCTAGATGGATATACAGATATCTAGGTGGATATATAGATATCTAGGGGGATATATATATCGATATCTAGGTGGATATATAGATATCTAGGTGGATATATAGATATCTAGGTGGATATATAGATATCTTGGTGGATATATAGATATCTAGGTGGATATATAGATATCTAGGTGGATATATAGATATCTAGGTGGATATATAGATGTCTAGGTGGATATATAGATATCTAGGTGGATATATAGATATCTAGGTGGATATACAGATATCTAGGTGGATGTATAGATATCTAGGTGGATATATATATATATCTAGGTGGATATATAGATATCTAGGTGGATATATAGATGTCTAGGTGGATATATAGATATCTAGGTGGATATATAGATATCTAGGTGGATATACAGATGTCTAGGTGGATATATAGATATCTAGGTGGATATATAGATATCTAGGTGGATATATAGATGTCTAGGTGGATATATAGATATCTAGGTGGATATATAGATATCTAGGTGCATATAGCGTTTTGCAAAGAAAGACAGTTTCATACACATCTAAAATCTAGAACAGTTATATAGAATGTACCCATAAGCAATCATTTCTGAATAAAAAGCATTTTAGAATATACATTCTTAAGCAATATTGTCAGCTCACCTCTTAGTTTTGGTGTCATGTCCCCCAGAGATGCTCATTTTAGAGGCAGGACCCCCCTCCTCTCTCTCCCCAGAGAGACTCATTTTAGAGCACTGAGCCCTAAACAGAGATCCAGCATGTTGGTTGTGGTTAACACAGTAACAACTAAACAGAGATCCAACATGTTGGTTGTGGTTAACACAGTGACAACTTAACAGAGATCCAGCATGTTGGTTGTGGTCAACACAGTAACAACTAAACAGAGATCCAACATGTTGGTTGTGTTTAACACAGTGACAACTAAACAGAGATCCAGCATGTTGGTTGTGGTTAACACAGTGACAACTAATAATTGTATTCATTATCTCTTAGAAATAAAACAGTTTACTAACAGACACATCCAAACAGTCAGGTGATTTAATGTAATTACTTTTTCTAGCCCAATGACTACTCAAAACCCTCCCACAAGGCCTGAACACTAACTAATAGCTCTGATTGGCCTACATCTTATTCTGGGGCGGCAGGTAGCCTAGTGGTTAGAGCGTTGGGGCGGTAGGTAGCCTAGTGGTTAGAGGGTTGGGGTGGCAGGTAGCCTAGTGGTTAGAGCGTTGGGGCGGCAGGTAGCCTAGTGGTTAGAGCGTTGGGGTGGCAGGTAGCCTAGTGGTTAGAGGGTTGGGGTGGCAGGTAGCCTAGTGGTTAGAGCGTTGGGGCGGCAGGTAGCCTAGTGGTTAGAGCGTTGGGGCAGCAGGTAGCCTAGTGGTTAGAGCGTTGGGGCGGCAGGTAGCCTAGTGGTTAGAGCGTTGGGGCGGCAGGTAGCCTAGTGGTTAGAGCGTTGGGGCGGCAGGTAGCCTAGTGGTTAGAGCGTTAGGTAGCCTAGTGGTTAGAGCGTTAGGTAGCCTAGTGGTTAGAGCGTTAGGTAGCCTAGTGGTTAGAGCGTTAGGTAGCCTAGTGGTTAGAGCGTTGGGGCGGTAGGTATTGAATTAATTCAACATGGACATTAATAGTTGCATAATAACACAAGGCTACAACAACAATAAACTTAAGGCTAGGTGGGACGCTAGCGTGCCACCCGTGGTGCACTCCATCAACAGCAGGTGCATTTCAAGAGCGGCAAATTTGAATCCAAATAAATGTCAAAATTCAAATTTTTCAAACATACAACTATTTTACACCCTTTGAAAGATAAACATCTCCTTAATCTAACCACATTTTACGATTTCAAAAAGGTTTTACGGCGAAAGCATAAATTTAGAGTATGTTAGGACAGTACATTTATAAGAGTTGTGTGTAATGTTTTGTCAATTCAAAGACAGGGTCAACAAAACCATAAAACCAGCTAAAATGATGCACTAACCTTTTACAATCTCCATCAGATGACACTCCTAGGACATTATGTTAGACAATGCATGCATTTTTAGTTCTATCAAGTTCATATTTATATACAAAAACAGCGTTTTACTATGGCATTGATGTTGAGGAAATCGTTTCCCTCCAATAACCGGCAGTCAAGTCAGCGTCACAAATTAAATAATTAAAATTAGAAAACATTGGTAAAATATTATATTGTCATTTAAAGAATTATAGATTTACATCTCTTGAACGCAATCAACTTGCCAGATTTAAAAATAACCTTACTGGGAAATCACACTTTGCAATAATCTGAGCACTGCGCCCAGAAAAATACACGTTGCGATACAGACTAGACGTCATGTTGGGGAGATCTAAAATCGAAAATACTATGTAAATAATCCATTACCTTTGATTCTCTTCATCAGATGTCACTTCCAGGTATCACAGGTCCATAACGAATGTAGTTTTGTTCAAAAAAGCTCATCATTTATGTCCAAAAATCTCCGTCATGTTAGCACATGATCTAAGCCAGCAGGACTTCTCGTCATGAACGAGGGGAAAAAATATATTTACGTTCGTTCAAACATGTCAAACGTTGTATAGCATAAATCATTAGGGCCTTTTTTAACCAGAACATGAATAATATTCAAGGTGGACGAATGCATACTCTTTTATAACGTATTGGAACGAGGGTACCCAACATGAACTCGCGCGCCAGGTGTCTAATTGGACATCATCGTTCCATGGCTCTTGTTCGGTCAGATCTCCCTCCAGAAGACTCAAAACACTTTGTAAAGGCTGGTGACATCCAAAATATTCCTCAGCCCCTGTGTTTTTCAATGGGATAGGTTTAAAGGCAATACAACACATCAGGTATCCACTTCCTGTCAGAAAATGTCTCAGGGTTTTGCCTGCCAAATGAGTTCTGTTATACTCACAGACACCATTCAAACAGTTTTAGAAAATTTAGGGTGTTTTCTATCCATATGTAATAAGTATATGCATATTCTAGTTACTGGGTAGGAGTGGTAACCAGATTAAATCGGGTATGTTTTTTTATCCAGCCGTGTCAATACTGCCCCCTAGCCCTAACAGGAATATTATAGGCTATTTATTAAATCTGTTTGCCAGCTCCAGGTAGGCTACACAAGTGACACTAAATTATTTGCAATGACTCCAGTCATTTCAATATATTTATAGTATAAATTGTAGGCTACAGTAGCCTAGATAGGCATACAGATTAATAGGCTACAGTAGCCTAGATAGGCATAAAGATTAATAGGCTACAGTAGCCTAGATAGGCATACAGATTAATAGGCTACAGTAGCCTAGATAGGCATACAGATTAATAGGCTACAGTAGCCTAGATAGGCATAAAGATTAATAGGTTACAGTAGCCTAGATAGGCATACAGATTAATAGGCTACAGTAGCCTAGATAGGCATAAAGATTAATAGGCTACAGTAGCCTAGATAGGCATAAAGATTAATAGGTTACAGTAGCCTAGATAGGCCTAAAGATTAATAGGCTACAGTAGCCTAGATGGGCATAAAGATTAATAGGCTACAGTAGCCTAGATGGGCATACAGATTAATAGGCTACAGTAGCCTAGATAGGCATACAGATTAATAGGCTACAGTAGCCTAGATAGGCATACAGATTAATAGGCTACAGTAGCCTAGATAGGCATAAAGATTAATAGGCTACAGTAGCCTAGATGGGCATACAGATTAATAGGCTACAGTAGCCTAGATGGGCATAAAGATTAATAGGCTACAGTAGCCTAGATAGGCATAAAGATTAATAGGCTACAGTAGCCTAGATAGGCATAAAGATTAATAGGCTACAGTAGCCTAGATGGGAATAAAGATTAATAGGCTACAGTAGCCTAGATAGGCATAAAGATTAATAGGCTACAGTAGCCTAGATAGGCATAAAGATTAATAGGCTACAGTAGCCTAGATAGGCATAAAGATTATTAGGCTACATTAGCCTAGATAGGCATACAGATTAATAGGTTACAGTAGCCTAGATAGGCATACAGATTAATAGGCTACAGTAGCCTAGATAGGCATACAGATTAATAGACTACAGTAGCCTAGATAGGCATAAAGATTAATAGGCTACATTAGCCTAGATAGGCATACAGATTAATAGGCTACAGTAGCCTAGATAGGCATAAAGATTAATAGGCTACAGTAGCCTAGATAGGCCTAAAGATTAATAGGCTACAGTAGCCTAGATAGGCATAAAGATTAATAGGCTACAGTAGCCTAGATAGGCATACAGATTAATAGGCTACAGTAGCCTAGATAGGCATACAGATTAATAGGCTACTTGATGTTCAACAGATGTTTAATTCTCCACATTTAATGTCAGTTTCATTGTGGAGTTTTTCTCATAACAGAAGCACATGATGGAGTTCCAGAACTTTCTTTTCACATTTCCACTCCAGAGACCCAAGAACTGAGCATGCGTAGAAACCTTAGTTGATAGGTAATCGACTAGCTGGGCTGTTCTCCAGACTCCGTGTGTAGGGACTTGTACAATGCTTGAACAAGGCTAGTGAAATTGACATTTGTGTCTGTCTGTATTCTTGGTATCGTTCACTAGATGGCAGTAAACACCTGCTGTAACTAGACTTTACAACAACAGTGACCACGTTAATTAACATGCACACCAATATCCCGTTATTATTCTAGGTACTCTGAAGTATTGTGTTTTTAAATTGATGCATGTACACATCTTATCCCATTTACTGTTGTTTCTGCTGTCTCCTCAGGCTGTTTCACATATTATGTTTTCATCTGATTGTCAAAAAAAATTGAACTCAAAAAATAGGCTACCTGTGCGGTTTGATACTCTGTACTGGACTGTATAACCTACTGGCTACAATTTAGACACATTTCTGCCTATAATTTTCAACATTTGGTAGGCCATTTGTTTGTCAAATATAGTTTGATACATGCAGCTTCTCTTTTGTCATAAATTGTTGCCCCAGAAGACTAAATAAAGTAGTTCTCTCCAGAATAATAATTTACATTGATAGAATGAATGCATTAGTAATCCACTAAAGTTGACCTTTAGTTTAGGGACCGGGGAGAAAACGCAATAACTCCAGAACAGTGGAAAGATTGGTCCTGTGCAAAATGTCATCAGTCTGAAGGGTTTAGTTTAGGGACCGGGGAGAAAACTCAATAACTCCAGAACAGTGGAAAGATTGGTCCTGTGCAAAATGTCCATATCTCATCAGTCTGAAGGGTTTTAAGGAAATGAAAAGCTGAGAAAACGATGAAACACGTTTCTGATAAGGTTGAAAATACTGTCTGCTTGCATCATATTGTAAAAGATAACACCTTACACTCTCATTCACATTATCTCAAGAGATACTGAAATAAATAATATTTATCCACCCCTAAATTAACATTTGTTGTTTCATTTAAATTCAAGAAATGCATAATTCTGCAGTTAATATTATATTAGATTATAGACCTACAGTCAGTGTCCAGATTTCAGTTCATATTTTATTAGATTATAGACCTACAGTCAGTGTCCAGATTTCAGTTCATATTATATTAGATTATAGGTCTACAGTCAGTGTCCAGATTTCAGTTCATATTTTATTAGATTATAGACCTACAGTCAGTGTCCAGATTTCAGTTAATATTATATTAGATTATAGGCCTACAGTCACTACAGTCAGTGTCCAGATTTCAGTTAATATTATATTAGATTATAGGCCTACAGTCAGTGTCCAGATTTCAGTTAACGTTACTATTTAATTTAACCCATTTGAATTGAAATGAGGAATATTCTGTTTATTTATGGCTACAGGGATACTCGTGAACGGGATATCAGAGAACACCGCAGTTCCGGGAGAGTAGTGGGGGAAACCATTCACCTCAGAAAGAGGGGTGATATTAATAACGTTTCCTTTCATTATGTGTTGTCGAATTCATAAAAAAATATTTGCTGCCATTGTAGTAAGGTTGTTAATACGAGAGGTCTTCAGACTTACCATTTCTGTATTATTTTCCTTGAAAGAACAAGTAGAGGGTTTTGAGTGCTTCTCCCCTATTTGGAAAGTTGGTCTGCCTGCTGTTCAGTCAGAGATATTCTGACAGGACGTCTCCTTCTGCTGGACATAAAAACTGTTTAAAACTCTAAAACACTATAGTGTATCTGGAACACTGGGTCATATATCACAAAGTCAATAGCGAATGTGACTATGTATATATTTATTGTGTATTTAAAGCATATTTCTGCAAGTTTATCAGGTGTCTGCTAGCTTAGCTAGCCATGATAATGACGAGTTAACCAGCACCGTCAATCAGTGCACTGTAATGTCACGCTAGTTGTTGCTAGCAGGTGATTTATTTGTAATTCAAGACTTCTTTATTGAAATATTAAGTCAATGTTTATTTTCTTACTACCTTAAAAGGTTTATATAAAAAGGGTTGTACTTGTGCTCTGTATTTATGGTTTAATGTCACTTCACATTGAGGGCATGTATCATTACTGTTGTTCCTATCTAACAGTTATCTTGTGTCCTACCTCACCATGTATCATTACTGTTGTTCCTATCTAACAGTTATCTTGTGTCCTATCTAACCATGTATCATTACTGTTGTTCCTATCTAACAGTTATCTTGTGTCCTACCTAACCATGTATCATTACTGTTGTTCCTATCTAACAGTTATCTTGTGTCCTACCTAACCATGTATCATTACTGTTGTTCCTATCTAACAGTTATCTTGTGTCCTACCTAACCATGTATCATTACTGTTGTTCCTATCTAACAGTTATCTTGTGTCCTACCTAACCATGTATCATTACTGTTGTTCCTATCTAACAGTTATCTTGTGTCCTACCTAACCATGTGTCATTACTGTTGTTCCTATCTAACAGTTATCTTGTGTCCTACCTAACCATGTATCATTACTGTTGTTCCTATCTAACAGTTATCTTGTGTCCTACCTAACCATGTATCATTACTGTTGTTCCTATCTAACAGTTATCTTGTGTCCTACCTAACCATGTATCATTACTGTTGTTCCTATCTAACAGTTATCTTGTGTCCTACCTCACCATGTATCATTACTGTTGTTCCTATCTAACAGTTATCTTGTGTCCTACCTAACCATGTATCATTACTGTTGTTCCTATCTAACAGTTATCTTGTGTCCTACCTAACCATGTATCATTACTGTTGTTCCTATCTAACAGTTATCTTGTGTCCTACCTAACCATGTATCATTACTGTTGTTCCTATCTATCAGTTATCTTGTGTCCTACCTAACCATGTATCATTACTGTTGTTCCTATCTAACAGTTATCTTGTGTCCTATCTAACCATGTATCATTACTGTTGTTCCTATCTAACAGTTATCTTGTGTCCTATCTAACCATGTATCATTACTGTTGTTCCTATCTAACAGTTATCTTGTGTCCTATCTAACCATGTATCATTACTGTTGTTCCTATCTATCAGTTATCTTGTGTCCTACCTCACCAGTGAACGTGTGGCTGTGACCGTCCTGTCAATGCCTGTCCTGGTGACTCATTTTACATTTTAGTCATTGAGCAGACGCTCTTATCCAGAGCAATTTACAGTTGGCCCTGGTGACTCCTGGGCCCTAATTCATAAAGGAAGTGTCTCAGAGCTGATCTAGGATCAGGTCCTCCCTCTCCATGTAATCTGATTCATTATGATCTTGGATCAGGTCCCCCAGTCCATGTAATCTGATTCATTATAATCTTGGATCAGGTCCTCCTCTCCATGTAATCTGATTCATTATAATCTTGGATCAGGTCCTCCTCTCCATGTAATCTGATTCATTATGATCTGAGATCAGGTCCCCCCCTCTCCATGTAATCTGATTCATTATGATCTAGGATCAGGTCCCCCCTCTCCATGTAATCTGATTCATTATGATCTAGGATCAGGTCCCCCTCTCCATGTAATCTGATTCATTATGATCTAGGATCAGGTCCCCCCTCTCCATGTAATCTGATTAATTATGATCTAGGATCAGGTCCCTCTCTCCATGTAATCTTATTCATTATGATCTAGGATCAGGTCCCTCCTCTCCATGTAATCTGATTCATTATGATCTAGGATCAGGTCCCTCCTCTCCATGTAATCTGATTCATTATGATCTAGTTGTCAGAGCTAGAGTGGTGTTTGTCAGACCATGAGACATCCCGAAAATGTGTCTTCTCACAAAATCGTGTGTAGAGTCTGAATGGTTTGGCCAACAAACTATTATGGTACCACTCTATTGTAAACTGTGACTCGTACAAACAAGCTGGTGTTCTATGTGTTGCTCTAGGAATTACAGTAAACTAACAGGGTGGAAAGTGATATTAGGGGTACACAGAAAAACTTTAAATAAATAATATGAATGAAAAATGAATGAACAAATGAATGAATGAAATTTTATTTCCGTGTCAAATCGCCAACTGGCAACCCATCCCTTATGGGGTTAATTGCCACATAAACAAACATTACAATAATTGACTGTGGTAATTAAATGATAATTCTCCTTCCGGTGTTCTCTGCATTGGGCATCGCATGAAGAATGAAAACAACGTAAGGTAAAAATCAATACATAATAGTAAATAAGGTGATGCAAACAATAATTATATCCCTAGAGCAGAACAATAATATACATATATACCCACACTGTAAAGTGTAAAGTGTACACTTTGAAAAGAAGGTTGACGATATCCGATCCTCGTTTGCTAAGTCAAACGACACCGCTGGTCCTGCTCACACTGCCCTACCCTGTGCTTTGACCTCTTTCTCCCCTCTCTCTCCAGATGAAATCTCGCGTCTTGTGACGGCCGGCCGCCCAACAAACTGCCCACTTGACCCTATCCCCTCCTCTCTTCTCCAGACCATTTCCGGAGACCTTCTCCCCTTCCTCACCTCGCTCATCAACTCATCCTTGACCGCTGGCTACGTCCCTTCCGTCTTCAAGAGAGCGAGAGTTGCACCCCTTCTGAAAAAACCTACACTCGATCCCTCCGATGTCAACAACTACAGACCAGTATCCGTTCTTTCTTTTCTCTCCAAAACTCTTGAACGTGCCGTCCTTGGCCAGCTCTCCTGCTATCTCTCTCAGAATGACCTTCTTGATCCTAATCAGTCAGGTTTCAAGACTGGGCATTCAACTGAGACTGCTCTTCTCTGTGTCACGGAGGCTCTCCGCACTGCTAAAGCTAACTCTCTCTCCTCTGCTCTCATCCTTCTAGACCTATCTGCTGCCTTTGATACTGTGAACCATCAGATCCTCCTCTCCACCCTCTCCAAGTTGGGCATCTCCGGCGCGGCCCACGCTTGGATTGCGTCCTACCTGACAGGTCGCTCCTACCAGGTGGCGTGGCGAGAATCTGTCTCCGCACCATGCGCTCTCACCACTGGTGTCCCCCAGGGCTCTGTTCTAGGCCCTCTCCTATTCTCGCTATACACCAAGTCACTTGGCTCTGTCATATCCTCACATGGTCTCTCCTATCATTGCTATGCAGACGACACACAATTAATCTTCTCCTTTCCCCCTTCTGATAACCAGGCGGCGAATCGCATCTCTGCATGTCTGTCAGACATATCAGTGTGGATGACGGATCACCACCTCAAGCTGAACCTCGGCAAGACGGAGCTGCTCTTCCTCCCGGGGAAGGACTGCCCGTTCCATGATCTCGCCATCACGGTTGACAACTCCCTTGTGTCCTCCTCCCAGAGTGCTAAGAACCTTGGCGTGATCCTGGACAACACCCTGTCGTTCTCCACTAACATCAAGGCGGTGACCCGATCCTGTAGGTTCATGCTCTACAACATTCGCAGAGTACGACCCTGCCTCACACAGGAAGTGGCGCAGGTCCTAATCCAGGCACTTGTCATCTCCCGTCTGGATTACTGCAACTCGCTGTTGGCTGGGCTCCCTGCCTGTGCCATTAAACCCCTACAACTCATCCAGAACGCCGCAGCCCGTCTGGTGTTCAACCTTCCCAAGTTCTCTCACGTCACCCCGCTCCTCCGCTCTCTCCACTGGCTTCCAGTTGAAGCTCGCATCCGCTACAAGACCATGGTGATTGCCTACGGAGCTGTGAAGGGAACGGCACCTCCATACCTTCAGGCTCTGATCAGGCCCTACACCCAAACAAGGGCACTGCGTTCATCCACCTCTGGCCTTCTGGCCCCCCTACCTCTGGCACCCCAATGGTGGAACAAGCTCCCTCACGACGCCAGGACAGCGGAGTCAATCACCACCTTCCGGAGACACCTGAAACCCCACCTCTTTAAGGAATACCTAGGATAGGATAAAGTAATCCTTCTAACCCCCCCCCCCCCTTAAAAGATTTAGATGCACTATTGTAAAGTGGTTGTTCCACTGGATATCATAAGGTGAATGCACCAATTTGTAAGTCGCTCTGGATAAGAGCGTCTGCTAAATGACTTAAATGTAAATATATGCACATACATACATATATACATACTGTATATATATACATACATAACATATACAGATAAATAAATACAGAAAAAAATAAACAGAAGGAATTTGAACCCAGTCTGACACAAAGAGAAGATTAATATGGGAGACAAGTCTATACACAATCTATATATACACATACCATTTACCACATAGAAGATTCATATGGGAGACAAGTCTATACACAATCTATATATACACATACCATTTACCACATAGAAGATTCATATGGGAGACAAGTCTATACACAATCTATATATACACATACCATTTACCACATAGAAGATTCATATGGGAGACAAGTCTATACACAATCTATATATACACATACCATTTACCACGCAGAAGCTAAATATTTTTACAATTTAATTATAGGTAAACATTTTTCTTATATTCCAGGATTTATCTAAATATTCCACAAACGGAAATACACAATGGACAAAAAAACATTTCAATTTCTCCTCATCACTCATCACATACTGCCAGGGTATATCTGGTGGTCTTTCTGGAATAAGAGCAAGCGTATATCATGGTAGAAAAGGAAATAGAGGATTAAATCAGTTTAATTCTCTATTTCTTTAAGGTCACAATAGTTACATAGTCTTTCCTCCATTTCACCACAATACTGACCTGTTTCAATACTCAGAGAAAATATCCCTGATCTTACCTGTTTCAATACTCAGAGGCAATATCCATGATCGTACCTGTTTCAATACACAGAGACAATATTCCTGAAATAATCTGTTTCAATACTCAGAGACAATATCCCTGATCTGACCTGTTTCAATACTCAGAGACAATATCCCTGATCTGACCTGTTTCAATACTCAGAGGAAATATCCCTGATCTGAACTGTTTCAATACGCAGAGACAATATCCCTGATCTGAACTGTTTCAATACGCAGAGGCAATATCCCTGATCTGACCTGTTTCAATACACAGAGACAATATCCCTGATCTTCCCTGTGCACATAGAGATCTCTTGCTTTTAGGTAGGTTATACATAATATATCTCTCACACACCAATTCACCCTGAATCAAACAAAAGGTTCTCAATTTGGGTTGATGATTCATCTCCTCCACCCATCTTTTTTTCATGTCGCATCAACAGTTGTTTTTTAATCATATCTATGTCTCCCTTCATTTGGTTTTGGTACAGATGTTCATAGTTACACTGTTGAAAAAGCTCAGACATTTCAGTTGCCCAGGCTTCCCCTATGGATAGATAAATACAATAATCATGAAAAAAGTCATTGATGAAAGAGACTTCAACTAGGACTATAAAATAATGAAGAAACAGTTTAACATTTTGTTATTTTATGGCTTATATTTATTGTAGAAGTTGATAAATAACACCTGGGGACAAAAACGCCTACATCTTCTGACAAAAAGTGTTAAAATGCATAACATTCCCTTTCAGGATCCATATTTTGGTGTTTATAAGGTAAAGGACACCTTATATTTAAAGCCTTTTTGAATCCACATTTTACACTAAATAAGAACTGATATTTCTTGTGGACAGAAAAGGCACCACATGGTAGGAATGACTCAGCAGCACTCCATCACTAGTTTAGTGGATTCCAAATGTTCCGTCTACTTCATTCTACATTATTAACCTGAAATACTCACTTTACTTGGAAACTGGGTTGCAGTTTAGAGGTTAAACTATGAGCTGCTCTGTCATCTCAAAATGACCCTGTACAGATACTTTCTTATATTCAGTTTCAACTGTAGTCAAGGAGTCACCCTTCATATAACAACAGTAACCAGAGGGTGGAGCTAACAGTCAGTTTCAACTGTAGTCAAGGAGTCACCCTTCATATAACAACAGTAACCAGAGGGTGGAGCTAACAGTCAGTTTCAACTGTAGTCAAGGAGTCACCCTTCATATAACAACAGTAACCAGAGGGTGGAGCTAACAGTCAGTTTCAACTGTAGTCAAGGAGTCACCCTTCACATAACAACAGTAACCAGAGGGTGGGGCTAACAGTCAGTTACAACTGTAGTCAAGGAGTCACCCTTCACATAACAACAGTAACCAGAGGGTGGGGCTAACAGTCAGTTTCAACTGTAGTCAAGGTGTCACCCTTCATATAACAACAGTAACCAGAGGGTGGAGCTAACAGTCAGTTTCAACTGTAGTCAAGGTGTCACCCTTCACATAACAACAGTAACCAGAGGGTGGAGCTAACAGTCAGTTTCAACTGTAGTCAAGGAGTCACCCTTCATATAACAACAGTAACCAGAGGGTGGAGCTAACAGTCAGTTTCAACTGTAGTCAAGGTGTCACCCTTCACATAACAACAGTAACCAGAGGGTGGAGCTAACAGTCAGTTTCAACTGTAGTCAAGGAGTCACCCTTCATATAACAACAGTAACCAGAGGGTGGGGCTAACAGTCAGTTTCAACTGTAGTCAAGGAGTCACCCTTCATATAACAACAGTAACCAGAGGGTGGAGCTAACAGTCAGTTTCAACTGTAGTCAAGGAGTCACCCTTCACATAACAACAGTAACCAGAGGGTGGGGCTAACAGTCAGTTTCAACTGTAGTCAAGGAGTCACCCTTCATATAACAACAATAACCAGAGGGTGGAGCTAACAGTCAGTTTCAACTGTAGTCAAGGTGTCACCCTTCATATAACAACAGTAACCAGAGGGTGGAGCTAACAGTCAGTTTCAACTGTAGTCAAGGAGTCACCCTTCACATAACAACAGTAACCAGAGGGTGGGGCTAACAGTCAGTTTCAACTGTAGTCAAGGTGTCACCCTTCACATAACAACAGTAACCAGAGGGTGGGGCTAACAGTCAGTTTCAACTGTAGTCAAGGAGTCACCCTTCACATAACAACAGTAACCAGAGGGTGGGGCTAACAGTCAGTTACATGAGACAGCAGTAACGTGACATTGTTCTGAATCTTGCTTAAAAAATGTTATAGTCCTTCTTCAAGACATCTCTCTTACATTATTTTAGCTAAACTTATAATTTACTCGAAATCAGGTTTAGTTGTGTTTTTCCCCTGTAAGGTGTGTACGTGCTGGATAAGAACCAAAGGATGAGAAACCCTGAGATAAACATAAAACCATATAATGTAAAAGCTCCTCCACCATCTTTACCAGACGTTTTACTGATAACATGTAGACCTACTGATTAGTTTCCACTTTGAAAACTGCTGTCTGTCAGCAACTCAGCTCAAGTAGCAGTTCTACTAACTAGTAATATCTCATTCCTAGTATTCATTCACATACTCTGTCATTTAGAATGAATTATTGTTCATAAATACTTACTTTATTTGTCAGTATTGTCCATATAGTGTTTTCTGCTCTGTCATCTCAAAATGGATCCTGTACAAAATCACATATTTACTTTCAGTCACCTCCTGGGTGGTGCAGTGGTCTAAACCACCCCATCTGAACAGTTTCTCACCAACTGGCCACCTGGTCTATAGAGACTACATGACTATACACTCTACGCTGCACACCACATCAGCGGGGATGTGGTGGAGGGTAAACCCACGTAAACGCGCTTACGCACCTTTTTATTTGTAAAATAGCGTTTACTCAACTTTGTATTTTGTTAATTATCGTTTACCACTTCTTATGCGTTTCCAGCGTTAAGCCTAAATTCTATCGCAGAAACCGGGCCCAGGTTGGTCAGCATGATAAAGAATCATATCTCAAGGTTACTCTGTCTATTGAATGTCTGACTACGACCTAACTTTATAATAGTTATATGTAGCCAAGACTTACCAGAGTCTGTCAGTCTGTCCTTCAAATCAACACATTTATCCTGCTTCTAATGTTGCAGAGAAATGTGCGCTACATTTTGTAACCACAGTTACTTTCACTTTCATATGAGGAAATCACGTCCCTTCTGACGTCACCGGTGTATGGGTAAATAATGATGACAGAAGAGATCTACTAACTAGTAATAATATGTAATTCCAGGTATTCATTATCTTACTCTGTCCTTTATTGTTCAGAAATACTTTATTTGTACTTCTCTCCATATAGTGTGTTTTCCTCTTTTGTCATCTCACCATGGATCCTGCACTCAGCCATCTCCCCACCCTGATAATAAAGTGTTTTATTGGTATCTTCCACTAGATGGCAGTAAACACCTGCTGTAACTAGACTTTACAACAGCATTCCTTATTCATAAAGGCAGTGTCTCAAAGGAGGAGTGCTGAATCAGGATCAGGTCCCCCTGTCTATGTAATCTGATTCATTATGATCTAGGATCAGGTCCCCCCTCCATGTAATCTGATTCATTATGATATAGGATCAGGTCCCTCCTCTCCATGTAATCTGATTCATTATGATATAGGATCAGGTCCCCCCCTCCATGTAATCTGATTCATTATGATCTAGGATCAGGTCCCTCCTCTCCATGTAATCTGATTCATTATAATCTAGGATCAGGTCCCCCCCTCTCCATGTAATCTGATTCATTATGATCTAGGATCAGGTCCCCCCTCTCCATGTAATCTGATTCATTATGATCTAGGATCAGGTCCCCCCCTCTCCATGTAATCTGATTCATTATGGTCTAGGATCAGGTCAATCCTCTCCATGTAATCTGATTCATTATGAAATAGGATCAGGTCCCCCCCTCTCCATGTAATCTGATTCATTATGATCTAGGATCAGGTCCCCCCTTCTCCATGTAATCTGATTCATTATGATCTAGGATCAGGCCCCCCCTCTCCATGTAATCTGATTCATGATGATCTAGGATCAGGTCCCCCCTTTCCATGTAATCTGATTCATTATGATCTAGGATCAGGTCCCCCCTCTCCATGTAATCTGATTCATTATGATCTAGGACAAGTCCCCCCTCTCCATGTAATCTGATTCATTATGATTTACGATCAGGTCCCCCCCTCTCCATGTAATCTGATTCATTATGATCTAGGATCAGGTCCCCCCTCTCCATATAATAAGATTCATTATGATCTAGGATCAGGTCCCCCCTCTCCAGGTAATCTGATTCATTATGATCTAGGATCAGGTCCCCCCTCTCCAGGTAATCTGATTCATTATGATCTAGGATCAGGTCCCTCCTCTCCATGTAATCTGATTCATTATGATCTAGGATCAGGTCCCCCCTCTCCATGTAATCTGATTCATTATGATCAAGGATCAGGTCCCCCCTCTCCATGTAATCTGATTCATTATGATTGTTTTGTCTCATGTCTTTATATTCATATAGCCTGGGGGCCATGTAATCTGATTCATTATGGTTGTTTTGTCTCATGTCTCTTTATATTCATATAGCCTGGGGGCCATGTAATCTGATTCATTATGGTTGTTTTGTCTCATGTCTTTATATTCATATAGCCTGGGGGCCATGTAATCTGATTCATTATGGTTGTTTTGTCTCATGTCTCTTTATATTCATATAGCCTGGGGGCCATGTAATCTGATTCATTATGATCTAGGATCAGGTCCCCCCTCTCCATGTAATCTGATTCATTATGATTGTTTTGTCTCATGTCTCTTTATATTCATATAGCCTGGGGGCCATGTAGCTGTATTGAAATGACCTTGTTTTATAACCTTCTTTGTTGCTCAGTGGTACTTCAATTGTCCAATTCTTTCACACAGTAATGCTCCAGCATCCACTCAGAGCTTATGCATCTAATGCATTCCTCAAATACTGCAGAGTTGTTAAGCAAGTCCCTGAGATCGTCATGTTCAACCATATTTATTTGTCAGATGAAACCTGAGGGGATCACTGTAGTGGGTCATAAATGCATCCAAAATGGTTCTGAGGTCCTCAACAATGTTATTCTGTACCGTAGCTGGGATGCAGTGTTCTTTCCTGATTTACTAAATAAAAAGACAGATATTGTTTTAGAGATCTTCAATTAGCTGCTCAGTGTTGATCTCTGTGGCTTGAACATATTCAGCCTCTGGCAGACTCTCTACATCACTCATGTCATCTTCAATGGGATCAGTCCCAGTCTCAAATTCATCATGAGGACAATTCTCATCTAAGTTGTCTCTTAAAAGCTCTGTATGGTTTTGGTAGATGTGTGACTGATAGACGCTGAAACATCTATTTGTTTTCCCCACACCCATTAACTCCACAGGTCATTACAACATGTGGTTCATGCTGCTGATAGAGGACAATATGTGTGAGTAGTCTGGACACAGAGAAAGGAGGCTTGTTGCAAAGTGGACAGTTGAATAGAGTTGGCATTCTGCAGACAGATTGTGAACCTTGGAATGATGGGATGGAATCATGGAATCATTGGTACTCAGCCACTTGCAGACATCATCAAGGGACCAGTCTTCCACAGCCACACTCTAATTCAAGTTGACACTAAAAGCAGAAGTGAAATGTATCAGTGTTGAGGCTAAAACAAAACCTCTCCTACTCTTTCCAGACAACCACCTTTCCTCCTAATGTGTATTCATGGTTGTTCTATAACGAAGCAGAGCTTGTCAGGAAAGGTGAAGATGTCCGTCTCTTTAATAGTCCAGATTAATAATTTTGTCTCTGGTGTTAAAGGTGTAGGCAGGTATGGACAGTGGAAACATGCTGATGACGTCATTCAGTTTAGGAGCTGTAACCATCTTTATAACATGTGGTCTTCATTCAGTTAAGGAGCTGTAACCATCTTTATAACATGTGTCCGTCATTCAGTTTAGGAGCTGTAACCATCTTTATAACATGTGTCCTTCATTCAGTTTAGGAGCTTTAACCATCTTTATAACATGTGTCCGTCATTCAGTTTAGGAGCTGTAACCATCTTTATAACATGTGTCCGTCATTCAGTTTAGGAGCTGTAACCATCTTTATAACATGTGGTCATCATTCAGTTTAGGAGCTGTAACCATCTTAATAACATGTGGTCTTCATTCAGTTTAGGAGCTGTAACCATCTTTATAACATGTGTCCTTCATTCAGTTTAGGAGCTGTAACCATCTTTATAACATGTGGCCGTCATTCAGTTTAGGAGCTTTAACCATCTTAAAGCGTCCCACCTACTCAACAGCCAGTGTAATCCCGTGGCGCAATATTCAAATACCTCAAAAATGCAAAAACTTCAATTTTTCAAGCATATGACTTTTTTACACCATTTTAAAGACAAGACTCTCGTTAATCTAACCACACTGTCCAATTTCAAAAAGGCTTTACAACGAAAGCAAAACATTAGATTATGTCAGCAGAGTACCCAGCCAGAAATAATCAGACACCCATTTTTCAAGCTAGCATATAATGTCACATAAACCCAAACCACAGCTAAATGCAGCACTAACCTTTGATGATCTTCATCAGATGACAACCCTAGGACATTATGTTATACAATGCATGCATGTTTTGTTCAATCAAGTTCATATTTATATCAAAAACCAGCTTTTTTACATTAGCATGTGACGTTCAGAACTAGCATACCCCCCGCAAACATCCGGTGAATTTACTAAATTACTCACGGTAAACGTTCACAAAAAACATAACAATTATTTTAAGAATTATAGATACAGAACTCCTCTATGCACTCGATATGTCCGATTTTAAAATAGCTTTTCGGTGAAAGCACATTTTGCAATATTCTCAGTAGATAGCCCAGCCATCACGGCTAGCCATTTAGACACCGACCAAGTTTAGCCCTGATCAAACTCCGATTTACTATTACAAAAGTTTGATTACCTTTGTTGTCTTCGTCAGAATGCACTCCCAGGAATGCTACTTCAATAACAAATGTTGGTTTGGTCCAAAATAATCCATCGTTATATCCAAATTGCGGCGTTTTGTTCGTGCGTTCCAAGACACAATCCGAAATGGTAAATCAGGGTCGCGAGCATGGCGCAATTCGTGACAAAAGATTTCTAAATATTCCATTACCGTACTTCGAAGCATGTCAACCGCTGTTTAAAATCCATTTTTATGCCATTTTTCTCGTAAAAAAGCGATAATATTCCGACCGGGAATCTCCGTTTAGCTAAACAGAGGAAAGAAAACAAAGCTTTCGGTCGACGCGGGCACGAGCCTGAGTCTCACAGTACTGTAACCAGCCACTACCCAAACACGCTACTTTGTTTCAGCCAGAGCCTGCAAAGCCACGATTCAGCTTTTTGCCGCCTTCTGAGAGCCCATGTGAGCCGTAGAAAGTGTCACGTAAGAGCAGAGATCCCCTGTAATGAATAGAGATAATCAACAAGGCCAAGAAATGGTCAGACAGGGTACTTCCTGTACAGAATCTTCTCAGGGTTTGGCCTGCCAAATGACTTCTGTTATACTCACAGACACCATTCAAACAGTTTTAGAAACTTTGGAGTGTTTTCTATCCAAAGCTAATAATTATATGCATATTCTAGTTTCTGGGCAGGAGTACTAATCAGATTAAATCGGGTATGTTTTTTATCCGTCCGTGAAAATACTGCCCCCTAGCCATAACAGGTTAAGAAATCATGTAAAGCGCAATGCCTTATTTTTATATTGCCAAACAGCTTAAAACAGATTTACGTCAACTTCTGCAGATCTCAGTGGGGAAATGATTTCTGTCTTTCATGGTTCTGAACTCTCTGCTGGAGTTACCACTCTAATGAATCATTTCAATGGTTTCTGTCTCTCTCATGGTTCTGAACTCTCTGCTGAAGTCACCACTCTAATGAATCATTTCAATGGTTTCTGTCTCTCTCATGGTTCTGAACTCTCTGCTGGAGTTACCACTCTAATGAATCAGTTCAATGGTGTCTTGTCATCAACTGTAACAACATCATTATAACCAACATTTATTGGTTCAATTCCAAACTTGAAAATGATCAGTGACTTGAATCTTTGGAAAAGCGTATTCTCCATTGGCTAACCAAGTTCCCTAATGCTTTACTTATAGTAGGTGGGGATTTTATCACTTTGAGGCAGTTTATGTAAAGGTTTGATATTATAGATATTTGGATAGTAAAGTTTCCTAATGACTAGTCTTCCACTTGGAGTAACTAGACCCGGTCCAGACAATCACCACAGATCTTTGGTTGGTGTCTCAATGTTTTGATAAACAGGCTATTTCTGTTAACATCCTGGTCACTCCCCTTACTGACCATAGAGCTGTTTATATTGACATTACACTGTTTATCTCTGATAATGGCCCTTACTGATCATAGAGCTGTTTATATTGACATTACACTGTTTATCTCTGATAATGGCCCTTACTGATCATAGAGCTGTTTATATTGACATTACACTGTTTATCTCTGATAATGGCCCTTACTGACCATAGAGCTGTTTATATTGACATTACACTGTTTATCTCTGATAATGGCCCTTACTGATCATAGAGCTGTTTATATTGACATTACACTGTTTATCTCTGATAATGGCCCTTACTGATCATAGAGCTGTTTATATTGACATTACACTGTTTATCTCTGATAATGGCCCTTATTGACCATAGAGCTGTTTATATTGACATTACACTGTTTATCTCTGATAATGGCCCTTACTGATCATAGAGCTGTTTATATTGACATTACACTGTTTATCTCTGATAATGGCCCTTACTGATCATAGAGCTGTTTATATTGACATTACACTGTTTATCTCTGATAATGGCCCTTATTGACCATAGAGCTGTTTATATTGACATTACACTGTTTATCTCTGATAATGGCCCTTACTGATCATAGAGCTGTTTATATTGACATTACACTGTTTATCTCTGATAATGGCCCTTACTGATCATAGAGCTGTTTATATTGACATTACACTGTTTATCTCTGATAATGTCCCTTACTGATCATAAAGCTGTTTATATTGACATTACACTGTTTATCTCTGATAATGGCCCTTACTGACCATAGAGCTGTTTATATTGACATTACACTGTTTATCTCTGATAATGGCCCTTACTGATCATAGAGCTGTTTATATTGACATTACACCGTTTTTTTTTTTTTAATATTTTATTTTTGCATTTTCCAATTAAGAACATTCAAAACAAAAGTGAAAATATGTTAGACAACAAAGGACAAAGTGACGGTAACAATTACATATACGGGCATACATAATACATAAAAAACATACATGATACATAAATCATAATAAAATAAATAAAAATAATAATAATGAGACATTGATTCATATGGTCACCTGCTGTAAGCTACATATTATACATTACGTGTGAAACATTATATAAGAATTATATAGAGATTCAATCAATGTGATGTGAGGGGAGATTCTCCATTTAGTCAATAAAAGGTTGCCAAATTCTGTAAAATGTCTTTAACTTATTCCTCAAGCAGTAAGTGATTTTCTCCAGTGGGATACAACTATTAACTTCCGAGAGCCACATTGCCACTGGCAGGGGGGAATCCGATTTCCATTTCAAGGCAATACATTTCTTGGCAATCGCTAGCAATATTTCTGTTAGCTTTATAGTATGACTTTGCCTAAGATTGGTGTTAGTATAGTTACCCAGTAGGCAGACCTCGGGGTCTAAAGGGAATGCAACCCCGTGGATTGAGGATATGGTATCGCATACCCCTGCCAGAAACCATGTAGTTTTGAACACTGCCAAGTGGAATGGAGGAATGTTCCTTCATCTGAGCCACATCTAAAACATAGGGAGGAGATATCAGGGTTGAACTTGTGCAGTCTAGATGGGGTGATATAGAGCTGATGGAGGAAATTAAACTGGATCAGTCTGTATCTGGAGTTCAATGTGGATGTAACACCATCCCTGCATAGGTCACTCCATAGGCCCTCATCAAGATCAATACCCAGATCTTTTTCCCATCTAAGTCGGGGTTTATCTAGCTCAGGCAGTGTTAGTACTGACATTAGAGCATCGTAAACACGGGAAATGGTCTTGAGTAGTGGTTGGTCTGCATGGCAGAGTTGTTCAATAGGTGACATCTTCGGTAGGTTCCATTGTCCCTTGAGAGTCACCCTAATAAAGTCTTGTAGTTGTAGGTAGCTAAAGAAGTCCCTGTTAGACAAGTGGTATTTCTGTTTCAGCTGTTCAAAAGACATAAGAACTCCCTCCTCATAACAGTGTTCCAGAAGAGTGATCCCCTTATCAGACCATGGTCTAAAGTTACTATTCTGGAAAAACATAGGGATCAATCTATTGTTCCATAAAGGGGTTTTAGGGGAGAGAAATCCCCCTCGTCCGAACAGCTCATGCAGTTTACACCATGCCAGGACAGAATGTATGATTAAAGGGTTGTCTGTCCTGGTTTTTATAGATTTTCTGTCCCATTTGTAAAACAATTCTGCCCCCGTGTCATCATTCATCTCAAGCTTTTCAATGTTCAACCATGAGGGGGAGGGACCATTGTCAAACCTCTGAGCCAGAAACCTAGACTGTGCAGCCCAGTAGTACATTCTAAAATTGTGGAGGTTTAAGCCCCCTTGACTGTAATCCAGGGTCAGTTTGTCCAGGCTAACCCTTAGGGTTTTGCCATGCCAGATAAACCGTCTGGTCAGCTTGTCGAGAGAGGAGAAGAATGCTGCGGGCACAGGGATAGGGAGAGATTGAAACAAATATAGAAATCTGGGCAGGATATTCATTTTAATCACATTGATTCTACCCAGTAGGGTGAGAGGCAAGTCCATCCACCTACACAGGTCACCCTCCACCTTTTGCAACAAGCCGGCCAGATTGAGTTTATAGAGGTTGTTCAGGTTACCATCCACCATTATGCCCAAATATGTGAAGCCCAGAGGCGACCATCGAAAAAGGAAACTTGTGCTTGATGGTATGATGGTCAAAGACAGACAGCGGTAAGATTTCGCTTTTATCGAAGTTAACCTTATATCCAGAGAAAGAACTATAACACTGTAGTAGGATCTGCAAGTGAGAGAGGGAGTGTTCTGGGTTTGTTAGAAATAAGATAAGGTCGTCCGCAAAGAGTGATAGTTTATGGGTATGGGGGCCCACCTCAAAGCCATGTATGTCAGGGCACAATCTAATAGCCTCAGCCAACGGTTCGATGGCGAGGGCAAAGAGGTGGGGGCTAATTGGGCAACCTTGTCTGTTCCCCCTATAGAGAGGGAAAGAGGAGGAAGTAATCCCATTGGTAGCAATCCTAGCTTTAGGAGATTTGTAGAGTGATTTTATCAAATTTACAAACACGGTACCTAAACCAAACTTTTCCAAGACGCGAAAGAGGTATGGCCATTCAACCCTATCAAAGGCCTTTTCAGCATCGAGGGAGACCGTGACACTAGGTATTTTGTTTTTGTTAGCAAGATGAATTATATCAAAGAACCTTCTGAGATTATTGGAGGACAGTCTATTAATTATGAAGCCAGTCTGATCTGGGTTGACCAGCAGGGGAAGACATGACTCCAGTCTCTTAGATAGCATCTTGGTGACCAGTTTACAATCTGTGTTAAGGAGAGAGATTGGTCTATAGGAGGCGCACTTTAGCGGGTTTTTTCCCTTTCTTGTGGATTACAGTAATCACTGCTTGAGAGAAAGACTCTGGAAAGCAGTTGTCATCCCCGGCTTTTTTAAGTACCTCCATGAGGTAGGGGACCAACAGCTCCCTAAATTCTTTATAGACCTCTGGAGGGAAGCCATCCTCCCCAGGAGATTTATTAGAAGGTAAGGATTTAATGGCTTCCACCAATTCAGGAACTGAGAAGTTTTCACTCAGGCGCTCTCTGTCTTCCTCTGACAGGCATGGGAGGTTGAGAGAGGAGAGAAAGGAGTCGATCTCCGACAGATCATCGTTTGATTGGGAAGTGTAGAGGTCTTCATAGTATTTCTTAAAGGTATTATTAATTTCGGTAGGGTTGAAAGATATCTCATTAGTAAGGGTTTCTATAGCATTAATTGTCCTCTTACTTTCCTCTGCTTTCAGTTGCCATGCCAGTACTTTGTGAGCTTTCTCTCCAAGCTCTTAATAACGCTGTTTTGATTTAGTGATGGCCCTCTCAGCTTGATATGTGTTCAGAATATTATATTTCAGTTTTTTATTTACCAAAAGCCTATATAGATCTTTAGTCGGGCCTCTTTGGTAGGTTTTCTCCAGCTCAGAGATTTCAGATTCAAGGACATTCAGTTCCGCACCGTGTTTTCTCTTCAACCCTTTAGTATAGGAAATGATCTGTCCCCTCAGATAGGCTTTCAATGTGTCCCAAAGAATGAAACTGTCAGGAGCGGAGGGTTTGTTTGTCAAAGTAAAAATATTGATCTGCTCTTTGATAAATGCACAAAATTCAGGTTGCTTTAGGAGTGTAGGATTTAGTCTCCATCTATATGCTCCATTTACCTTGTTAGGAATGGAGATTGATAATACCAGAGGAGAATGGTCGCTAAGCAATCTGGGGAGTTACTCGATATCTAACACTCTATGAAACAGTTGGGTCGATAGTAAAAAGTTATCTATGCGTGTGTGTGTCTTGTGTGGGTGTGAATAAAAAGAGTAGTCCCTATCCTGTGGGTGCAACTGTCTCCAGATGTCTAGTAAATTAAGATCTTTCATGAATGACATGGTGAGCTTGGCGGCTTTGTTAAGAAGGGAGGGTTTATCCGAGGACCTATCAAGGACTGTATCTAAAAAAATGTAGATCTCCTCCAACCAGTAGCCATCCTGGTGGTGCTTGAGCGACCTGAAGGAAGACATTCTGTATAAACATATGGTCATCGAAGTTAGGAGCATAAATATTCAACAGGGTCCAAGACTCTGAAAACATATGCCCCTGCACCAAAACAAACCTGCCTGAGGGATTAGAGATGGTGTTGTTGACGCAGAAGGGGATGTGTCTACTTATCAAAATTGCAGTTCCTCTTGCTTTGGAGTTAAAAGAGGACGCAAAAACTTGTCCTACCCATTCCCTCTTCAATTTCTTGTGTTCGCTGGCTGTAAGATGTGTTTCTTGTAGAAACACAATGTCAGCCTTTAATTTCTTAACCTGTTATGGCTAGGGGGCAGTATTTTCACGGACGGATAAAAAACGTACCCGATTTAATCTGATTAGTACTCCTGCCCAGAAACTAGAATATGCATATAATTATTAGCTTTGGATAGAAAACACTCAAAAGTTTCTAAAACTGTTTGAATGGTGTCTGTGAGTATAACAGAACTCATTTGGCAGGCCAAAACCTGAGAAGATTCTGTACAGGAAGTACCCTGTCTGACCATTTCTTGGCCTTGTTGATTATCTCTATCAATTACAGGGGATCTCTGCTCTTACGTGACACTTTCTACGGCTCACATGGACTCTCAGAGGCGGCAAAATGCTGAATCGTGGCTTTGCAGGCTCTGGTTGAAACAAAGTAGCGCGTTTGGGTAGTGGCTGGTTACAGTACTGTGAGACTCAGGCTCGTGCCCGCGTCGACCGAAAGCTTTGTTTACTTTCCTCTGTTTAGCTAAACGGAGATTCCCGGTCGGAATATTATCGCTTTTTTACGAGAAAAATGGCATAAAAATGGATTTTAAACAGCGGTTGACATGCTTCGAAGTACGGTAATGGAATATTTAGAAATCTTTTGTCACGAATTGCGCCATGCTCGTGACCCTGATTTACCATTTCGGATAGTGTCTGGAACGCACGAACAAAACGCCGCTATTCGGATATAACGATGGATTATTTTGGACCAAACCAACATTTGTTATTGAAGTAGCAGTCCTGGGAGTGCATTCTGATGAAGACAACAAAGGTAATGAAACTTTTGTAATAGTAAATCGGAGTTTGATCAGGGCTAAACTTGGTCGGTGTCTAAATGGCTAGCCGTGATGGCTGGGCTATCTACTGAGAATATTGCAAAATGTGCTTTCACCGAAAAGCTATTTTAAAATCGGACATATCGAGTGCATAGAGGAGTTCTGTATCTATAATTCTTAAAGTAATTGTTATGTTTTTTGTGAACATTTATCGTGAGTAATTTAGTAAATTCACCGGATGTTTGCGGGGGGTATGCTAGTTCTGAACGTCACATGCTAATGTAAAAAGCTGGTTTTTGATATAAATATGAACTTGATTGAACAAAACATGCATGCATTGTATAACATAATGTCCTAGGGTTGTCATCTGATGAAGATCATCAAAGGTTAGTGCTGCATTTAGCTGTGGTTTTGTTTTTTGTGACATTATATGCTAGCTTGAAAAATGGGTGTCTGATTATTTCTGGCTGGGTACTCTGCTGACATAATCTAATGTTTTGCTTTCGCTGTAAAGCCTTTTTGAAATCGGACAGTGTGGTTAGATTAACGAGAGTCTTGTCTTTAAAATGCTGTAAAATAGTCATATGTTTGAAAAATGGAAGTTTTCGGATTTTAGAGGAATTTGTAATTCGCGCCACGCCCATCATTGGATATTGGAGCAGGTGTTCCGCTAGCAGAACGTCTAGATGTTTATAGACTCTTTTCCTTTTAATCGGGCTGTTAAGGCCTTTTACGTTGAATGTGACAGATTTTAGTGGATTAAGCATAGGTTGGGTTTGAAATATGTAACCGAATGGAAATCTCTCATATGTAAATAGTCAGGAAATATTTCAACTTTGGTTTGAACACAGAAGTGACCTATGTGTCTCTTTAGGAAGGAAACAACAATAAACATAGAAAAAAAGGAAAAAAAATCCCACCCACCCCGATTGTCAGACTAAAACAACAATCCCAACAATCAAACATGAATATACTTGTAGAGATACGTTGCTGCTGGCTTTCCACCTTACTCTTACTAGCTAAACCTTGGCATAAACTAAAACCTGCGAGCTCTCTAAATTGAAAACAAACGTTGTGAATAGACATTTATGGCTGAATAATTACTGCCCACGGTAAGGGCTGCTTGAGTCTCTTTTGGGAGAGGAGAAACATAAATGGGGGTGAAGCGGTGGGCCTAAACCCACTTATTGCTTCGCCCAGTGGATATTGACTAAACCAAAATATAGTCTCCTGTAAATGTAATAGAACTCACCCCGGGGAAAAACGGTTAGTTGGAAATGTACAAATCAATTATAGCGACCGGATAGCGGGGTAAACGGATCCGATATCAGCAGTTCAGTCCAGATAAGAGAAAACAAACAGATTGGATCTTATCCCCCAGAGAGACCGTTTTTCACTCGCGGTTCGGTTCTTTGAGAAAAGTGAACACTTCTCCCGGTGTGTTGAAGATATGGCATCGGCCTTTGTACTGAACTTTCATCCGAGCAGGGTGGATGAGGTAGCCGGTGATGTTCTTCTCCTTCAGTGCTTTGGCGGCAGATCTGAACTGCTTGCGACGTCTGGCGAGATCGGCACTCATATCCGGGAAAAGGCTGACCCTCTTGCCATCGATGGTGATTAGAGTCCAATAGAAACACTTCCTGTTTCCGGTCACAACTTGCAGACTTGTTTACGCTGCTGTGCGTTTTTGTTGCCGATCTTACTTTGATACCTGACGGTTTTTTACTTTTTCATTACCGTATATTTTTACTTTTTCCCTCACTCAACTTTTTTCCTCACTCAACTTTTTTCATTCATCCCCGGAGGTTTTATCTGGACATGGTTCGTCAGGACTTCAAACAGCCGAAGCTAAGTAACATTAACATGATGCCTTCTAATTGCAGTCGTTGTACTTATAATATACAGGAGAACGATCGCCTTACGGCAAGGATAGCTGTGCTGCAAGCCCAGCTTCAGACGCGATCGTTAGGCAAGGGTAATTTCAGTGTAGGAAAGGATGAAACAGCGTCTGTGCCACCAGTAAGTACAGATAGTAACGTTAGTATAAACCCCCTCGCACGGTCCCCGCAGCCGGACATCTTTCTCATGGCTTCTGGAGGGAAACGCTGTAGGAATGCTCAACCGGTGTCGCTTATTCAGCCGACAGAAACTTTCAACCGGTTCTCCCCATTAAGCGAGTCGGAGTCGGAGGCCGAGACTTCTCTGGTCTCTACTCCTCCCGTTGTGGGGTCTGAGACGCCGACGGCTCCCACCATTAGCTCTGACAAATTGAAAACCCTAGTCATTGGCGACTCCATTACCCGCAGTATTAGACTTAAAACTAATCATCCAGCGATCATACACTGTTTACCAGGGGGCAGGGCTACCGACGTTAAGGCTAATCTAAAGACGGTGCTGGCTAAAGCTAAAACTGGCGAGTGTAGAGAGTATAGAGATATTGTTATCCACGTCGGCACCAACGATGTTAGGATGAAACAGTCAGAGGTCACCAAGCGCAACATAGCTTCAGCGTGTAAATCAGCTAGAAAGATGTGTCGGCATCGATTAATTGTCTCTGGCCCCCTCCCAGTTAGGGGGAGTGATGAGCTCTACAGCAGAGTCTCTCAACTCAATCGCTGGTTGAAAACTGTTTTCTGCCCCTCCCAAAAGATAGAATTTGTAGATAATTGGCCCTCTTTCTGGGACTCACCCACAAACAGGACCAAGCCTGGCCTGTTGAGGAGTGACGGACTCCATCCTAGCTGGAGGGGTGCTCTCATCTTATCTACGAACATAGACAGGGCTCTAACTCCTCTAGCTCCACAATGAAATAGGGTGCAGGCCAGGCAGCAGGCTGTTAGCCAGCCTGCCAGCTTAGTGGAGTCTGCCACTAGCACAGTCAGTGTAGTCAGCTCAGCTTCCCCCATTGAGACCGTGTCTGTGCCTCGATCTAGGTTGGGCAAAATTAAAAATGGCGGTGTTCGCTTTAGCAATCTCACTAGTATAAAGACCTCCTCCATTCCTGCCATTATTGAAAGAGATTGTGATACCTCACATCTCAAAATTGGGTTACTTAATGTTAGATCCCTCACTTCCAAGGCAGTTATAGTCAATGAACTAATCACTGATAATAATCTTGATGTGATTGGCCTGACTGAAACATGGCTTAAGCCTGATGAATTTACTGTGTTAAATGAGGCCTCACCCCCAGGTTACATTAGTGACCATACCCCCCGTGCATCCGGCAAAGGCGGAGGTGTTGCTAACATTTACGATAGCAAATTTCAATTTACAAAAAAAAAAACAACAATGACGTTTTCGTCTTTTGAGCTTCTAGTCATGAAATCTATGCAGCCTACTCACTCACTTTTTATAGCTACTGTTTATAGGCCTCCTGGGCCATATGCAGTGTTCCTCACTGAGTTCCCTGAATTCCTATCGGATCTTGTAGTCATAGCAGATAATATTCTAATTTTTGGTGACTTTAACATTCACATGGAAAAGTCCACAGACCCACTCCAAAAGGCTTTCGGAGCCATCATCGACTCAGTGGGTTTTGTCCAACATGTCTCTGGACCTACTCACTGCCACAGTCATACTCTGGACCTAGTTTTGTCCCATGGAATAAATGTTGTGGATCTAAATGTTTTTCCTCATAATCCTGGACTATCGGACCACCATTTTATTACGTTTGCAATTGCAACAAATAATCTGCTCAGACCCCAACCAAGGAGCATTAAAAGTCGTGCTATAAATTCTCAGACAACCCAAAGATTCCTTGATGCCCTTCCAGACTGCCTCTGCCTACCCAAGGACGTCAGAGGACAAAAATCAGTTAACCACCTAACCGAGGAACTCAATTTAACCTTGCGCAATACCCTAGATGCAGTTGCACCCCTAAAAACTAAAAACATCTGTCATAAGAAACTAGCTCCCTGGTATACAGAAAATACACGAGCTCTGAAGCAAGCTTCCAGAAAATTGGAACGGAAATGGCGCCACACCAAACTGGAAGTCTTCCGACTAGCTTGGAAAGACAGTACCGTGCAGTATCGAAGAGCCCTTACTGCTGCTCGATCATCCTATTTTTCCAACTTAATTGAGGAAAATAAGAACAATCCGAAATTTCTTTTTGATACTGTCGCAAAGCTAACTAAAAAGCAGCCTTCGCAAATGGAGGATGGCTTTCACTTCAGCAGTAATACATTTATGAACTTCTTTGAGGAAAAGATCATGATCATTAGAAAGCAAATTACAGACTCCTCTTTAAATCTGGGTATTCCTCCAAAGCTCCATTGTCCTGAGTCTGCACAACTCTGCCAGGACCTAGGATCAAGGGAGATACTAAAGTGTTTTAGTACTATATCTCTTGACGCAATGATGAAAATAATCATGGCCTCCAAACCCTCAAGCTGCATACTGGACCCTATTCCAACTAAACTACTGAAAGAGCTGCTTCCTGTGCTTGGCCCTCCTATGTTGAACATAATAAACGGCTCTCTATCCACCGGATGTGTACCAAGCTCACTAAAAGTGGCAGTAATAAAGCCTCTCTTGAAAAAGCCGAATCTTGATCCAGAAATTATAAAAAACTATCGGCCTATATCGAATCTTCCATTCCTCTCCAAAATTTTAGAAAAAGCTGTTGCACAGCAACTGACTGCCTTCCTGAAGACAAACAATGTATACGAAACGCTTCAGTCTGGTTTTAGACCCCATCATAGCACTGAGACTGCACTTGTGAAGGTGGTAAATGACCTTTTAATGACGTCAGACCGAGGCTCTGCATCTGTCCTCGTGCTCCTAGATCTTAGTGCCGCTTTTGATACCATCGATCACCACATTCTTTTGGAGAGATTGGAAACCCAAATTGGTCTACATGGACAAGTTCTGGCCTGGTTTAGATCTTATCTGTCGGAAAGATATCAGTTTGTCTCTGTGAATGGTTTGTCCTCTGACAAATCAATTGTAAATTTCGGTGTTCCTCAAGGTTCCGTTTTAGGACCACTATTGTTTTCACTATATATTTTACCTCTTGGGGATGTCATTCGAAAACATAATGTTAAATTTCACTGCTATGCAGACGACACACAGCTGTACATTTCAATGAAACATGGTGAAGCCCCAAAATTGCCCTCGCTAGAAGCCTGTGTTTCAGACATAAAGAAGTGGATGGCTGCAAACTTTCTACTTTTAAACTCGGACAAAACAGAGATGCTTGTTCTAGGTCCCAAGAAACAAAGAGATCTTCTGTTGAATCTGACAATTAATCTGGATGGTTGTACAGTCGTCTCAAATAAAACTGTGAAGGACCTCGGCGTTACTCTGGACCCTGATCTCTCTTTTGAAGAACATATCAAGACTGTTTCAAGGACAGCTTTTTTCCATCTACGTAACATTGCAAAAATCAGAAATTTTCTGTCCAAAAATGACGCAGAAAAATTAATCCATGCTTTTGTTACTTCTAGGCTGGACTACTGCAATGCTCTACTTTCCGGCTACCCGGATAAAGCACTAAATAAACTTCAGTTAGTGCTAAATACGGCTGCTAGAATCCTGACTAGAACCAAAAAATTTGATCATATTACTCCAGTGTTAGCCTCCCTACACTGGCTTCCTGTTAAGGCAAGGGCTGATTTCAAGGTTTTACTGCTAACCTACAAAGCATTACATGGGCTTGCTCCTACCTATCTTTCCGATTTGGTCCTGCCGTACATACCTACACGTACGCTACGGTCACAAGACGCAGGCCTCCTAATTGTCCCTAGAATTTCTAAGCAAACGGCTGGAGGTAGGGCTTTCTCCTATAGAGCTCCATTTTTATGGAATGGTCTGCCTACCAATGTGAGAGACGCAGACTCAGTCTCAACCTTTAAGTCTTTACTGAAGACTTATCTCTTCAGTAGGTCCTATGATTAAGTATAGTCTGGCCCAGGAGTGTGAAGGTGAACGGAAAGGCTGGAGCAACGAACCGCCCTTGCTGTCTCTGCCTTGCCGGTTCCCCTCTTTCCACTGGGATTCTCTGCCTCTAACCCTTTTACAGAGGCTGAGTCACTGGCCTACTGGTGTTCTTCCATGCCGTCCATGGGAGGGGTGCGTCACTTGAGTGGGTTGAGTCACTGACGTGGTCTTCCTGTCTGGGTTGGCGCCCCCCCCCCCCCCCCCCCCCTTGGGTTGTGCCATGGCGGAGATCGTTGTGGGCTATACTCGGCCTTGTCTTAGGACGGTAAGTTGGTGGTTGGAGACATCCCTCTAGTGGTGTGGGGGCTGTGCTTTGGCAAAGTGGGTGGGGTTATATCCTGCCTGTTTGGCCCTGTCCGGGGGTATCATCGGATGGGGCCACAGTGTCTTCTGATCCCTCCTGTCTCAGCCTCCAGTATTTATGCTGCAGTAGTTTATGTGTCGGGGGGCTAGGGTCAGTCTGTTACATCTGGAGTATTTCTCTTGTCTTATCCGGTGTCCTGTGTGTATTTAAATATGCTCTCTCTAATTCTCTCTTTCTCTCTTTCTGTCTTTCTCTCGGAGGACCTGAGCCCTAGGACCATGCCTCAGGACTACCTGGTATGATGACTCCTTGCTGTCCCCAGTCCACCTGGCCGTGCTGCTGCTCCAGTTTCAACTGTTCTGCCTGCGGCTATGGAACCCTGACCTGTTCACCGGACGTGCTTGTTGCACCCTCGACAACTACTATGATTATTATTATTTGACCATGCTGGTCATTTATGAACATTTTAACATTTTAACATTTTGACCATGTTCTGTTTTAATATCCACCCTGCACAGCCAGAAGAGGACTGGCCACCCCTCATAGCCTGGTTCCTCTCTAGGTTTCTTCCTAGGTTTTTGGCCTTTCTAGGGAGTTTTTCCTAGGGAGTTTTTCCTAGCCACCGTGCTTCTTTCACATGCTTTGCTTGCTGTTTGGGGTTTTAGGCTGGGTTTCTGTACAGCACTTTGAGAATATCAGCTGATGTACGAAGGGCTATATAAAAATAAATTTGATTTGATTTGATGTCCCCTTTGGCTCTTGCGAGTTGCAGTATCTTCTCTCTGTCTTGGAAACGGAGGAACCTGACCAGAACGGCACGTGGGGGCTCCTCTGGCCGGGGTTTCGGCGCTGATGTTCTGTGGGCGCGTTCGATTTCCAGCGGCTTGGTGAAGTTGATTATGCCTAGGACATCCGGGATCCATTGAGTGAAGAAGCGGACCGGGTCACTGCCCTCGCTGTCCTCTTTCAATCCCACCACACGGATATTACTGCGTTTGCTCTGGTTCTCCATCTGGTCTACTTTGTTTTTGAGGTAGGCATTATCCTTCTGCAGTTCTATCAGAACCTGGTCATGTCGAGCGACGGTGTCCTCAACTGTGCTAATGCGCATCTCGGCCTCAGTCGTTCTCAGAAGGAGATCATTCATGGAGGATTTCAGGTCGGCGATGGAAGAATGGAGTTCAGCCGATTTCTAGTCAATTTTCATAGAAAGACCTTTGTTACCATCCTGAATTTCCCGGAGGAGAGTAGCCAGCATGTCTTGCGAGGCTGCCGAGAGCAATAGTCTGGAACTGTCGTCTGAGATATGAGGGCTAATGCTAAACTTGCTAGCTGTGGCGTTATCGTTGTCTTGGGATTCAACGACGTTTTGGTCGTCCTTCTTGCCTCTCGGTCAGAGGTCCATGGCTCTTTGGGAAGGTAAGTATTTGACAATTTATCAGCCGATGTTAGAATATTGTTTCAACGTTGTTATTTAGGTAATAATAGGATAAATTTGAAGAGCTCGGTTTGTCAACGTCTGTTCAGCTCCGCGGCATCACGTGTCTCCGACATTACACTGTTTATCTCTGATAATGGCCCTTACTGATCATAGAACTGTTTATATTGACATTACACTGTTTATCTCTGATAATGGCCCTTACTGATCATAGAGCTGTTTATATTGACATTACACTGTTTATCTCTGATAATGGCCCTTACTGATCATAGAGCTGTTTATATTGACATTACACTGTTTATCTCTGATAATGGCCCTTACTGACCATAGAGCTGTTTATATTGACATTACAGTGTTTATCTCTGATAATGGCCCTTACTGACCATAGAGCTGTTTATATTGACATTACACTGTTTATCTCTGATAATGGCCCTGGCAGAGCATCCTATTGGAAGCTTAATAGCTCTATTAAAACATGAGTTGGTCCAGATGGAGATAAACAATGTAATTACACACTTCTGGAACAAAGCTATAAATAACAATTCATACAGTAATAACTGGGAGCTTTTTAACGTTGGAAAATATGCAAGAAAACATGGGAGTATTGTTGCCAAGACGAGGAGAGCTGAAGAAGGTGTAATTGCAAAGATCACCTGTCTTGTTCAAAAGCCTGTTGAAAGTGTTTCAGAGGAGGATAAATCTGTTCTGTTTGATCTACAACACCAGTTGGATGATATTTATAGACTGAAAGCAGAGGGAACCTTTGTCACATGTAGGTAGAAATGGCTAGAGGAGGGTGGACAAAATTCAGGTTTTAAAAATACCACTCTAAAAATAATACAATTCAGCAATTAAATATGACTGGTCTCATCACAGATGATCCCACATTAATCTCCATCTTTAGTTCAACTTCTACAGTATTGTGAGGTGTCCTCAACTCTTTGTTTTGATTGTCTGGGGGATGTGAAATCAGTTGGTGAGGCTGACAGGGAACAGTGTGATGACCCTACTATAGTTGAACACATCATTTATTCTATTGAACAACTTAAACATAATACGACTCCTGGGACTGATGGTGTATCTGCTGAGTTTAACACAACTGTTTCTGTTGGAGGTCTCCTGGGACTGATGGTGTATCTGCTGAGTTTAACACAACTGTTTCTGTTGGAGGACTCCTGGGACTGATGGTGTATCTGCTGAGTTTAACATAACTGTTTCTGTTGGAGGTCTACTGGGACTGATGGTGTATCTGCTGAGTTTAACACAACTGTTTCTGTTGGAGGTCTCCTGGGACTGATGGTGTATCTGCTGAGTTTAACATAACTGTTTCTGTTGGAGGTCTACTGGGACTGATGGTGTATCTGCTGAGTTTAACACAACTGTTTCTGTTGGAGGTCTACTGGGACTGATGGTGTATCTGCTGAGTTTAACAGAACTGTTTCTGTTGGAGGTCTCCTGGGACTGATGGTGTATCTGCTGAGTTTAACAGAACTGTTTCTGTTGGAGGTCTCCTGGGACTGATGGTGTATCTGCTGAGTTTAACACAACTGTTTCTGTTGGAGGTCTCCTGGGACTGATGGTGTATCTGCTGAGTTTAACACAACTGTTTCTGTTGGAGGTCTACTGGGACTGATGGTGTATCTGCTGAGTTTAACACAACTGTTTCTGTTGGAGGTCTACTGGGACTGATGGTGTGTATGCTGAGTTTAACACAACTGTTTCTGTTGGAGGTCTCCTGGGACTGATGGTGTATCTGCTGAGTTTAACAGAACTGTTTATGTTGGAGGTCTCCTGGGACTGATGGTGTATCTGCTGAGTTTAACAGAACTGTTTCTGTTGGAGGTCTCCTGGGACTGATGGTGTATCTGCTGAGTTTAGCAGAACTGTTTCTCACCAGTTGGTATCTTTTCTGTTGGAGGTATTTTCTGAAAGCATTGTAAATAATGCTCTCCCTCCCAGTTTGACTCAAGCTCTGACTACATTAATACCTGACCCCAAGAAAGACCTGTAAATGTATTAAACTGTGATAGAGGATCACTCTGTAAATGTATTAAACTGTGATAGAGGATCACTCTGTAAATGTATTAAACTGGGATAGAGGATCACTTTGTAAATGTATTAAACTGGGATAGAGGATCACTCTGTAAATGTATTAAACTGTGATAGAGGATCACTTTGTAAATGTATTAAACTGTGATAGAGGATCACTTTGTAAATGTATTAAACTGTGATAGAGGATCACTATGTAAATGTATTAAACTGTGCATTTTACCAGTTCCAGTCCCCTTCCTCCTGGGGATACTTTTTGAGAAGCTCTGTTCTGAGAAACTCAGTTCTGGTGACCAAATAAAAGTACATTCTACTCCAAAATGTATCAAAATAAAATTATGCTGACACCATCTAAAATATAATTTCCACCTCCAGAAATGAGCCCAATAAGATATTGGTAAAAATGTTAAATGATTTTAACACATTGGAACAAAAAACCCTTATGGATGGTATATTATCAGCTATTAGCAATAAACATTATCAACTGACGCAGCACAGTGGCTATAAATACATAGGCTGAAGCATGGGGTTTGTCTATCTACATTATCACCTGTATCAACTGATGCAGCAGTGTCCACATGGTCTGATAAACACTCCTAACAACCCCACCACTAGGAGGTGTCCACATGGTCTGATAAACACTCCTAACAACCTCTCCACTAGGAAGTGTCCACATGGTCTGATAAACACTCCTAACAACACCGACCACTAGGAGGTGTCCACATGGTCTGATAAACACTCCTAACAACCTCTCCACTAGGAGGTGTCCACATGGTCTAATAACCTGTTGGGGCTAGGGGGCAGTATTGAGAATTTTGAAAAAAATATGTGCCCATTTTTAACTGCCTCCTACACCAACTCAGAAGCTAGAATATGCATATTATTGTTCAGGTTTGGATAGAAAACACTCTGCATTTTCTAAAACTGTTTGAATGGTGTCTGTAAGTATAACAGAACTTATATGGCAGTCAAAACCCTGAGACAAATTCTGACAGGAAGTGGATACCTGATGTGTTGAATTACCTTTAAGCCTATGCCATTGAAACACACAGAGGCTTATTAATCTTTGAGCACTTCCTATGGCTTCCACTAGATGTCACCAGTCTTTACAAAGTGTTTTGAGTCGTATACTGTGAGATCTGACCGAACAAGAGCCTTGGAACGGTGGTGGCCGATTAGACTCTGGCGCGCGAGTTCATGTTGGGTACTCTCGTTCCAATACGTTTTAAAAGAGAATGCAATCGTCCGCCTTGAATATTATTCATGTTCTGGTTAAAAAAAGGCACTAATGATTTATGCTATACAACGTTTGACATGTTTGAACGAACGTAAATATTTTTTTTCCCCTCGTTCATGAAGACAAGTCCGGCGGGCATAGATCATGTGCTAACAACACGGAGCTTTTTGGACATAAATTATGAGCTTTTTCGAACAAAACTACATTTGTTATGGACCTGGGATTCCTGGAAGTGACATCTGATGAAGAGAATCAAAGGTAATGGATTATTTACATAGTATTTTCGATTTTAGATCTCTCCAACATGGCGTTAGTCTGTATCGCAAAGCGTATTTTTCTGGGCGCAGTGCTCAGATTATTGCAAAGTGTGATTTCCCAGTAAGGTTATTTTTAAATCTGGCAATCCGGTTGCGTTCAAGAGATGTAAATCTATAATTCTTTGAATGACAATATAATATTTTACCAATGTTTTCGAATAGTAATTATTTAATTTGTTGTGCTGATTGACTGGCGGTTATTGGAGGGAAACGATTTCCTCAACATCAACGCCATAGTAAAACGCTGTTTTTGGATATAAATATGAACTTGATAGAACAAAAAATGCATGTATTGTCTAACATAATGTCCTAGGAGTGTCATCTGATGGAGATTGTCAAAGGTTAGTGCATAATTTTAGCTGGTTTTCTGCTTTTGGTGACGCCTGTCTTTGAATTGACAAAACATTACACACAGCTATTGTCAATGTACTCTCCTAACATAATCTAACTTTATGCTTTCGCCGTAAAGCCTTTTTGAAATCGGACAACGTGGTTAGATTAAGGAGATGTTTATCTTTCAAAGGGTGTAAGATAGTTGTATGTTTGAGAAATTTGAATTATGACATTTAATTGTTTTCAAATTTGGCGCTCTTGATATTTCACCTGTTGTTGATAGGGTGTACCAGGGGTGGGACGCTTGCGTCCCACATAGCCCATAGAGGATAAACACTCCTAACAACCCCACCACTAGGAGGTGTCCACATGGTTTGATAAACACTCCTAACAACCAGACCACTAGGAGGAGTCCACATGGTCTGGTAAACACTCCTAACAACCCCACCACTAGGAGGTGTCCACATGGTCTGATAATCACTCCTAACTACCAGTCCACTAGGAGGTGTCCACATGGTCAGATAAACACTCCTAACAACCCCACCACTAGGAGGTGTCCACATAGTCTGATAATCACTCCTAACAACCCCACCACTAGGAGGTGTCCACATGGTCTGATAAACACTCCTAACAACCCCTCCACTAGGAGGTGTCCACATGGTCTGATAAACACTCCTAACAACCCCACCACTAGGAGGTGTCCACATGGTCTGATAAACACTCCTAACAACCCCACCACTAGGAGGTGTCCACATGGTCTGATAAACACTCCTAACAACCCCACCACTAGGAGGTGTCCACATGGTCTGATAAACACTCCTAACAACCCCACCACTAGGAGGTGTCCACATGGTCTGATAAACACTCCTAACAACCCCACCACTAGGAGGTGTCCACATGGTCTGATAATCACTCCTAACAACCCCACCACTAGGAGGTGTCCACATGGTCTGATAAACACTCCTAACAACCCCACCACTAGGAGGTGTCCACATGGTCTGATAAACACTCCTAACAACCCCACCACTAGGAGGTGTCCACATGGTCTGATAAACACTCCTAACAACCCCACCACTAGGAGGTGTCCACATGGTCTGATAAACACTCCTAACAACCCCACCACTAGGTGGTGTCCACATGGTCTGATAAACACTCCTAACAACCCCACCACTAGGAGGTGTCCACATGGTCTGATAAACACTCCTAACAACCCCACCACTAGGAGGTGTCCACATGGTCTGATAAACACTCCTAACAACCCCACCACTAGGAGGTGTCCACATGGTCTGATAAACACTCCTAACATCACCACCACTAGGAGGTGTCCACATGGTCTGATAAACACTCCTAACAACCTCACCACTAGGAGGTGTCCACATGGTCTTAAAGCACACCGTTTCCTCATTTTGTATCACATTCCAATGATAAAACTGGTCATGTTGCCTAGTGGTTAGAGTGTTGGGAATGTAACTGAAAGGTCACTGGTTTGAATACCAGAGCTGTCAAGGTGAAAATCTGTCTATGTGCCATTAAGCAAGGCACTTAACCCTAATTTGCTCCAAGGGAACCGTACTACTATGGCTGACCCTGTAAAACAACACATTTCACTGCACCTATCATACTACTATGGCTGACCCTGTAAAACAACACCTATCATACTACTATGGCTGACCCTGTAAAACAACACCTATCATACTACTATGGCTGACCCTGTAAAACAACACCTATCATACTACTATGGCTGACCCTGTAAAACAACACCTATCATACTACTATGGCTGACCCTGTAAAACAACACCTATCATACTACTATGGCTGACCCTGTACAACAACACCTATCATACTACTATGGCTGACCCTGTAAAACAACATATTAAACAACACCTATCATACTACTATGGCTGACCCTGTAAAACAACAGCTATCATACTACTATGGCTGACCCTGTAAAACAACACCTATCATACTACTATGGCTGACCCTGTAAAACAACACCTATCATACTACTATGGCTGACCCTGTAAAACAACACATTACACTGCACCTATCATACTACTATGGCTGACCCTGTACAACAACACATTACACTGCACCTATCATACTACTATGGCTGACCCTGTAAAACAACACCTATCATACTACTATGGCTGACCCTGTAAAACAACATATTACACAACACCTATCATACTACTATGGCTGACCCTGTATAACAACACATTTCACTGCATCTATCATACTACTATGGCTGACCCTGTAAAACAACACATTACACTGCACCTATCATACTACTATGGCTGACCCTGTAAAACAACACCTATCATACTACTATGGCTGACCCTGTAAAACAACAGCTATCATACTACTATGGCTGACCCTGTAAAACAACACATTTCACTGCATCTATCCGCTGTCTGTGACAATAAAACATTTTAAAAGCAAGCTAACATAGAAAATGACAGCATTGGTTTTTTTTTAAATATGACAACAGTTAATTTAACAATGCTGGTTATAAATCTTGTTGACATACATCCAAGAACAGCTTGACTTGCATTACACACTCACTGCAGAAAAATATTCTCATGAAATCACATTTCATTTCTAGTTAGAGAAAAGGATTCCTGTAAACACGGCCTGCTACAAGCAGGAAACAAGTTATGGACGAACCAGAAATGTAACATATATGTTTGACAGTAACCCTGGATGATGAATGTGTGAACTATCTTGTCATCTTTTTGGGTAACCACAATGGAACATTCTAGTCTTTAAGGACATGAACTGGCAGAACAGGTTTCAGCAAAGCATGGAGTCATTGTTTTCAGGAAGGTGTACCCATGGCCAGTGGTGTAAAGTACTTCAGTAAAAATACTATAAAGTACTACATAAGTCGTTTTTTGGGGTATCTGTACTTTACTTTTGAATTTATATTTTTGCTAATTTTACATCACTACATTCCCAAAGAAAATAATGTACTTTTTAATCTATACATTTTACCTGACACCCAAAAGTACTCGTTACATTTTGAATGCTTAGACAGGACAGGAAAATGGTCTAATTCACTTATCAAGACAACACATGGTCATCTCTACTGCCTCTGATCTGGCGGAGTCAGGAAACACAAATGCATCTTTTGTAAATTACGTCTTCGTTTTGGTATGTGCCCCTGGCTATCCATACATTTTAAAAAACAAGATAATGGTGATGCCTGCTTTGCTTAATAGAAGGAATTTGAAACTATTTATACTTTTAATTTGACTTTTCATACTTAAGCATATATAGAACCAAATATTTTTTTACTTTTACTCAGGTATGACAATTGGGTACCTTTTCCACAACTGTCTATGATGATAGGAGAGACAGGAGGCAGACTAAGAGCAAGGGCAGCCACCTGAACTACTGCCCTAGAAAAAACAAGGAGCAGTCTACACACACAGCCACCTGAACTACTGCCCTAGAAAAGACAAGGAGCAGTCTACACAAACAGCCACCTGAACTACTGCCCTAGAAAAGACAAGGAGCAGTCTACACAAACAGCCACCTGAACTACTGCCCTAGAAAAGAGAAGGAGCAGTCTACACAAACAGTGAATCTGAGAAAAATGGTTTCAAGTTTGTTTTTTAGTCCATGCATATCAACCATGACCACTGATCTGACCTATGACCCCTAAAACGCAAAAGAAAAGTGCAGTATCTAGAAATCTGAATGTGTTTATCCAGCTTTCTTGTTGTTTTTCTGTTTGATGGAACTAGTTGAGAGTTCTGTGTTATTTCTTATTTTATGTACCTTTATTTAACCAGGTGGCCAGTTGAGAACAAGTTCTCATTTACAACTGCGACCTGGCCAAGATAAAGCAAAGCAGTGTGACAGAAAAAACACAGAGTTACACATGGGATAAATGTCACGTCCTGACCAGTAAAAGGGGTTATTTGTTATTGTAGTTTGGTCAGGGCGTGGCAGGGGGTGTTTGTTTTGTGTGTTTCGGGGTTTTGATGTATGTTCTATATTTTCTATTTCTATGTTTATTCTAGGTTTCTCTTTCTATGTTGTATTTTTTCAATGACCTTCAGTGATTTTTGCAGTTCGTTCCAGTCATTGGCAGCAGGGAACTGGAAGGAAAGGCGGCCAAAGGAGGAATTGGCTTTGGGGGTGACCAGTGAAATATATTTGCTGGAGCGCGTGCTACTGGTGGGTGTTGCTATTGTGACCAGTGAGCTGAGATAAGGCGTGGCTTTACCTAGCAAAGGCTTATAGATGACCTGGAGCCAGTGGGTTTGGCGACAAATATGAAGCGAGGGCCAGCCAACGAGAGCATACAGGTAGCAGTGATGGGTAGTATATGGGGCTTTGGTGACAAAACGGATGGCACTGTGATAGACTACATCCAATTTGCTGAGTAGAGTGTTGGAGGATATTTTGTAAATGACATCACCGAAGTCAAGGATCGGTAGGATAGTCAGTTTTACAAGGGTATGTTTGGCAGCATGAGTGAAGGATAATTTGTTGCAGAGTTGTATGGCATTGAAGGTCGTTTGGAGGGTTGTTAACACGGTGTCCAAAGAAGGGCCAGATGTATACAGAATGGTGTCGTCTGCGTAGAGGTGGATCAGAGAATCACCAGCAGCAAGAGCGACATCATTGATGTATATAGAGAAAAGAGTTGGCCCGAGAATTGAACCCTGTTGCACCCCCATAGAGACCGCCAGAGGTCCGGACAACAGGCCCTCCGATTTCACACACTGAACTCTATCTGAAAAGTAGTTGGTGAACCAGGCGAGGCAATCATTTGAGAAACCAAGGCTGTTAAGTCTGCTGATAAGAATGCGGTGATTGACAGAGTTGAAAGCCTTGGCCAGGTCGATGAAGACGGCTGCACAGTATTGTCTTTTATCGATGGCGGTTATGATATCGTTAAGGACCATGAGCGTGGCTGAGGTGCACCCATGGTCAGCTCTGAAACCAGATTGCATAGCGGAGAGGGTACGGTGGGATTCGAGATGGTCGGTGATCTGTTTATTAACTTGGCTTTCGAAGACTTTAGAAAGGTAGGGTAGGATAGATATAGGTCTTTAACAGTTTGGGTCTAGAGTGTCACCCCCTTTGAAGAGGGGGATGACCGCGGCATCTTTCCAATCTTTAGCGATCTCAGACGATACGAAAGAGAGGTTGGACAGACTATTTATGTAGTTGTGTTTTCATGTTTTGAATGTTGTATTGTAGTAGGCCTAACCCTCACCAATTATTCTGGTGATGGAGAGAGACACCAGACAAGACACAGAGACAGCAACAGAAGAATAGGATATGATGGAGAGAGATACCAGACAAGACACAGAGACAGCAACAGAAGAATAGGATATGATGGAGAGAGACACCAGACAAGACACAGAGACAGCAACAGAAGAATAGGATATGATGGAGAGAGACACCAGACAAGACATAGAGACAGCAACAGACGGCACAGAGAAAGTGATGGAGAGAGAAAGAGGAGGGGAGAGCACACAGCAGACTGTATCAGTAAGCTGCTATAGGGATTCTGATTACTGCATTGTGTGTGTGTGTGAGTGAGTGAGAGTGAGAGTGAGAGTGAGAGAGAGAGAGAGAGAGAGAGAGAGAGAGAGAGAGAGGGTGATTTGGTACTGTGGGATTCTTTAATCAGTTTGGCTCATTAGACAGGTCAGAGTCTATGTTTGAAGTGGTGGAGTGGGTTTTGGCAATACAATTTAGATGTATTCATGGATTTAGCTGTTGAAATTCCGTCCCAGACCCCCCTACTGGCTGTAGGCTAAGCCACCAATGTCTTCAAATCCTAGGGGAGAGAGGAGCTGCTACCCCTGGGGGGAGAGAGGAGCTGCTACCCCTGGGGAGAGAGGAGCTGCTACCCCTGGGGAGAGAGAAGCTGCTACCCCTGGGGAGAGAGGAGCTGCTACCCCTGGGGAGAGAGGAGCTGCAACCAGGAGAGACTGTGACCCTGCTCTATAAGAGCTTAACGTTTGTTGATTGTTGTGGAACGTTTGTCAGGAGCTTCAGTGATGAAGACTGCTGCACTTGCTGATGTTTCACAATATGCCGCGGCCGTCTCAGTCACCAGGTCTCAACACAATAGAACACCACCATCCCTCCAATAGACTTCCAGACAGTTGTAGAATGTTTGCCAAGGCTCATTGTAAGAGCTGTAAAGAGAGAGGGACTCGGAGAGAGAACAGGTAGAACCTGATATGTAAATGAGCAGAGCAAACGAATGTAACTTTCAACGACCGAATGATCATTCAGACTCTGTTTCTATTGAGAGATAAAAGGTAAGACGACGATTGTCATGTGTATTAATATAGTTGATGATATTGTTGTGTGTATTAATATAGTTGATGATATGTGTATTAATATAGTTGGTGATATTGTTATGTGTATTCATATAGTTGATGATATTGTCATGTGTATTAATATAGTTGATGATATTGTTATGTGTATTAATATAGTTGGTGATATTGTTATGTGTATTAATATAGTTGATGATATTGTCATGTGTATTAATATAGTTGATGATATTGTTATGTGTATTCATATAGTTGATGATATTGTTGTGTGTATTAATATAGTTTATGATATTGTTATGTGTATTAATATAGTTGATGATATTGTCATGTGTATTCATATAGTTGATGATATTGTTATGTGTATTAATATAGTTGATGATATTGTCATGTGTATTAATATAGTTGATGATATTGTTGTGTGTATTAATATAGTTGATGATATTGTTATGTGTGTTAATATAGTTGATGGTATTGTTATGTGTATTAATATAGTTGATGATATTGTTGTGTGTATTCATATAGTTGATGGTATTGTTATGTGTATTAATATAGTTGATGGTATTGTTATGTGTATTAATATAGGTGATGTTATTGTTATGTGTATTAATATAGTTGATGGTATTGTTGTGTGTATTAATATAGTTGATGATATTGTTGTGTGTATTAATATAGTTGATGATATTGTCATGTGTATTAATATAGTTGATGATATTGTTGTGTGTATTAATATAGTTGATGATATTGTCGTGTGTATTAATATAGTTGATGATATTGTTGTGTGTATTAATATAGTTGATGATATTGTTATGTGTATTCATATAGTTGATGATATTGTTGTGTGTATTCATATAGTTGATGATATTGTTATGTGTATTAATATAGTTGATGATATTGTTATGTGTATTCATATAGTTGATGATATTGTCATGTGTATTCATAGTTGATGATATTTCTGGTGGACAGTGTTATAATAGTCCTACTCTCCTTAAAATGTTTTGGATATAAAATAGATGCGTGGGGTGAATTCGTTCTGTGCCCATCTGTGTGCCCCAGGGTGATCGCTCCTACACTATCTACAATCTAAAAGGGTTCTTTGGCTGTCCCCATAGGAGAACCCTTTGTAGAACCCTTTTTTTGGTACTAGGTAGAACACTTTTGGGTTCCGTGGAGAACCCTTTCCACAGAGGGTTCTACATGGAAGCCAGAAGGGTTCTACCTGGAACCCAAAAGCGTTCTCCTATGGGGACGGCCGGAGGACCCGTTTGGAACCCTTTATTCTAAGAGTGTACTGTATCATAGGTCTATAGACTTGTCTTCTCAAAACAGGCTTAAAACACAACAAGTAACAAACAAACATGTTCTCTTTATAATCTACAGTTAACTCCTTTCACTCAGGAAGGTATGTTGTGTGAAAGAGAGACTAATAAATAATGTTCGAGAGACTAACAACAACTTACACTTCCTCAAAACAGTTTGTGGTATTCATTAGTGCCCACCGTAGCAAAACGTTTGGCAACAGAAACCGTTTAGGTCACATTGTACAGCGTTTAGAGTAAACGGTTTATGTTTTATTTAACATCTTAAAACTGTTGGCTGTGGAGTAAACTAATGAATACAACCCAGGTTGTCGCCTACGACTCGGCATGTTGATACCTGCCTCTTGCTGAAACCTGAACGTAGCCTGAGGGGTATACTATGATACAGGCTTGATATACTGGTTTTCTAAAGCTAGACAGCTTCAGTTAGCTTCACATTCCAGCTCAGGCCTCACCCATCAGAATATACACAACAGAACAGAAAAAAATCACAATGAAGTTTCAAGGTGAGAATCCTGCCAGGGATTATTGTAAAGTGTGGAGATAAATTAAATGTAATGTTAGTATAGTGAATGACAGTAAAACACTCCTAACAGTCTACTACTACTGAGACAGGTTGGTGTAATGTTAGTATAGTGAATGACAGTAAAACACTCCTAACAGTCTACTACTACTGAGACAGGTTGGTGTAATGTTAGTATAGTGAATGACAGTAAAACACTCCTAACAGTCTACTACTACTGAGACAGGTTGGTGTAATGTTAGTATAGTGAATGACAGTAAAACACTCCTAACAGTCTACTACTACTGAGACAGGTTGGTGTCAGTTTAATCAGACAAAATGGAGCTGACTGGATGTGGTCAAGTCAAATTCAATATATCAATATTCAGATACTATAGTTCAGGTGCGACCTGGGTTCACTTCCCTGCCCAGCTGTTTGCTACATTGGTGTCAGAAGTGGTATGGTGTCTGTGAGGTCATCAGAATGGACCGGATGTGTGAGGGGTCTGAGTAGCTGAAGCACGGGACTAATTAACACTGATACTGGGTTAACCCTATTGATACTGATACTGGGTTAACACTATTAATACTGATACTGGGTTAACCCTATTAATACTGATACTGGGTTAACCCTATTAATACTGATACTGGGTTAACCCTATTGATACTGATACTGGGTTAACCCTATTGATACTGATACTGGGTTAACACTATTAATACTGATGCTGGGTTAACCCTATTGATACTGATACTGGGTTAACCCTATTGATACTGATACTGGGTTAACACTATTGATACTGATACTGGGTTAACACTATTAATACTGATACTGGGTTAACACTATTGATACTGATACTGGGTTAACAATATTAATACTGATACTGGGTTAATCTTACTTGGGGCGGCAGGTAGCTGCGCTCCAACGCTCTAGAGCGTTGGATTAGTAACCGAAAGGCTGCAAGATCAAATCCCTGAGCTGACAAGGTAAAAATCGGTTGTTTACCCCTGAACAAGGCAGTTAACCCACTGTTCCTAAGCCATCATTGAAAATAAGAATTTGTTCTTAACCGACTTGCCTAGTAAAATAAATAAATAAATACTGGGTTAACCCTATTTGTGCGATGCATAGGGTGTTTTCCTTGTTCACCAGCGACCTGGGTTCACTGCCCTGCACCACTGTTTGCTACAATATTAATATCATAGACTATCTGTTAAACGAAGAGACACCACAATATGAGTGAAAGGATTCCTTATTATTATTATTATTGTTATTATTATTGTTGCTGTACTGTCTATAACTACCTCAACAAACAGTTACTTATTATTATTAATATTATTGTTATTATTATTGTTGCTGTACTGTCTATAACTACCTCAACAAACAGTTACTTATTATTATTATTATTATTGTTATTGTTATTGTTCTGTCTATAACTACCTTAACAAACAGTTACTTATTATTATTAATATTATTGTTATTATTATTGTTGCTGTACTGTCTATAACTACCTTAACAAACAGTTACTTATTATTACTATTATTATCATTATTGTTGCTGTTCTGTCTATAACTACCTTAACAAACAGTGACTTATTATTATTATTATTATTATTATTATTATTATTATTATTATTGTTGCTGTACTGTCTATAACTACCTTAACAAACAGTGACTTATTATTATTATTATTATTATTATTATTATTATTATTGTTGCTGTACTGTCTATAACTACCTTAACAAACAGTGACTTATTATTATTATTATTATTATTATTGTTATTGTTATTGTTCTGTCTATAACAACCTTAACAAACAGTTACTTATTATTATTAATATTATTGTTATTATTATTGTTGCTGTACTGTCTATAACTACCTCAACAAACAGTTACTTATTATTATTAATATTATTGTTATTATTATTGTTGCTGTACTGTCTATAACTACCTTAACAAACAGTTACTTATTATTATTATTATTATCATTATTGTTGCTGTTCTGTCTATAACTACCTTAACAAACAGTGACTTATTATTATTATTATTATTATTATTATTATTATTGTTGCTGTACTGTCTATAACTACCTTAACAAACAGTGACTTATTATTATTATTATTATTATTATTGTTGCTGTACTGTCTATAACTACCTTAACAAACAGTGAATTATTATTATTATTATTATTATTATTATTATTGTTGTTGTTGCTGTACTGTCTATAACTACCTTAACAAACAGTGACTTATTATTATTATTATTATTATTATTATTGTTATTGTTATTGTTCTGTCAATAACTACCTTAACAAACAGTTACTTATTATTATTATTAATATTATTATTATTGTTATTATTATTGTTGCTGTACTGTCTATAACTACCTTAACAAACAGTGAATTATTATTATTAGTATTATTATTATTATTATTATTGTTGCGGTACTGTCTATAACTACCTTAACAAACAGTGAATTATTATTATTATTATTATTATTGTTGCTGTACTGTCTATAACTACCTTAACAAACATTGACTTATTATTATTATTATTATTATTATTATTATTATTATTGTTGCTGTACTGTCTATAACTACCTTAACAAACAGTGACTTATTATTATTATTTTTATTGTTATTGTTATTGTTCTGTCTATAACTACCTTAACAAACAGTTACTTATTATTATTATTATTATCATTATTGTTGCTGTTCTGTCTATAACTACCTTAACAAACAGTGATTTATTATTATTATTATTATTGATGTTGTTCTGTCTATAACAACCTTAACAAACAGTTACTTATTATTATTATTATTATTATTGTTATTATTATTGTTGCTGTACTGTCTATAACTACCTCAACAAACAGTGAATTATTATTATTATTATTGTTGTTATTATTAATGTTGTTGTTCTGTCTATATCTACTTTAACAAACAGTGACTTATTATTATTATTATTATTATTATTATTGTTGTTGCTGTACTGTCTAGAAATACCTTAACAAACAGTGACTTATTATTATTATTATTATTGTTATTGTTATTGTTCTGTCTATAACTACCTTAACAAACAGTGACTTATTATTATTATTGACAGTTACCATGGAGATGAAATGTCACAACAACATGTTCATGTGATGCTTTAAATCACCTGACTGTTTTTATGTCTGTTAGTAAATGTTTTATTTCTCAAAGAGATAATTAATAAATGAGAACAATTGACAATCAATAATTAGTTGTCACTGTGTTGACCACAACCAACATGTTGGATCTCTGTTTAGTTGTCACTGTGTTAACCACAACCAACATGCTGGATCTCTGTTTAGTTGTCACTGTGTTAACCACAACCAACATGCTGGATCTCTGTTTAGTTGTCACTGTGTTGACCACAACCAACATGCTGGATCTCTGTTTAGTTGTCACTGTGTTAACCACAACCAACATGCTGGATCTCTGTTTAGTTGCCACTGTGTTAACCACAACCAACATGCTGGATCTCTGTTTAGGGGTCACTGCTCTAAAATGAGTCTCTCTTGGAAGAGAGAGGAGGAGGGCCCTGCCTCTAAAAGGAGTGTCTCTGGGGAACATGGCACCAAATCTAAGAGGTGAGATTAGTTTTGTAAAGAATTTATCAAGAGTTTATATCCAAAACACTATATCCACCATTTCTTCTCATTTGTGTTTTTTTCATCAGAAATTAAGGCTTATGGGTGTGTAAAATATTACTGTTCTAAGATTTAAAATTAAAGATTTTAGCATATGACATTTTACTGAGAACATCACAGCAAGATGACACAAATATTGTTGCATTCTCTAGATTCTGCATTCATAGATTCTCACACTTCATTTGCGTTATAGAGCCCCACAGTGGAGGTGTCATAATACCCATAACACCTAGCGGTCAAACAGGGAAATGGTTCCAATAGTTTTATAGAGCCCCACAGTGGAGGTGTTATAATACCCATAACACCTTGTGGTCAAACAGGGAAATGGTTCCAATAGTTTTATAGAGCCCCACAGTGGAGGTGTCATAATACCCATAACACCTAGCGGTCAAACAGGGAAATGGTTCCAATAGTTTTATAGAGCCCCACAGTGGAGGTGTTATAATACCCATAACACCTTGTGGTCAAACAGGGAAATGGTTCCAATAGTTTTATAGAGCCTGTGCCTTCTTCAGGGTGATGTCATCAATACTTGAACCAGGTTATGTAGACAAACAGTGCAATTAGTGCAACCAATGACAATAGAGAGGGGTGTGTCATAATTATTAAGTTAATTAGAATGAATTGAGTGAAACTGTTAAAAAACAATAGTTTCTGGCATATTGAATATATCAGGCTATTGTTATCATATAGAAACATAACTGATAATTGTACATAACATTAGCGTCAACATACATTATTGTTTTATTCAATTTCACATATTTAATTGTTTCCTATTTCAATAAAAACGTTTGTTCCATGTAATGTTTTGGTTCAACCATAATGCATAATGAGCATCATCAACAGGGGAACATATTGGATGTACTCTGATAAGCTGTAGAAAGAATATATACATTTAAAACAGAGAACTGTTCATAAGGGCCTGAGAACAAAGTCAATATTCAGACCACTAGGGGTCCATGTTTTTAGACAGGATCTCCAGTAAGCCTCCCTTTGTAGTAGTAGGATCTCCATGTTACCTCCTCTCCTTGGTAGAGCAACATGCTCAATGCCTGTGTATTGGAGGGAGGAGATTGGATGGTCAGCTTCAACAAAGTGAGCTGCTATTGGACAGTCAATGTTCTTACACCTGATTGAGCTGCGGTGTTCAGCTATGCGTTGTTTTAATTGTCTTTTCGTTTGTCCTACGTAGGCTTTCCCACATGAACAGGTGATGAGATAGATTACTCCCTTGGTCTTGCATGAGATGATCCCTCTAACAGGGATTTTTCTACCTGTATGTTGATGTCTGAAGATGGATGTTTTTATAGTGCTGTTGCACTGTGCTCATGAGCCACGTTTGTAGTTCCCATTTGGGATGGGTGTCAAGAGTGTCTGAGTGGGCTCAGAGGGCAGGTCAGATCTCACCAAACTATCTACAATATTGTGACCACGCTTATAGACCACCAGTGGGGGTTCCTTATAGACCACCAGTGGGGTTCCTTATAGACCACCAGTGGAGGTTCCTTATAGACCACCAGTGGGGGTTCCTTATAGACCACCAGTGGGGGTTCCTTATAGACCACCAGTGGGGGTTCCTTATAGACTACCAGTGGGGGTTCCTTATAGACCACCAGTGGGGGTTCCTTATAGACTACCAGTGGGGGTTCCTTATAGACTACCAGTGGGGGTTCCTTATAGACCACCAGTGGGGGTTCCTTATAGACTACCAGTGGGGGTTCCTTATAGACCACCAGTGGGGGTTCCTTATAGACCACCAGTGGGGGTTCCTTATAGACCACCAGTGGGGGTTCCTTACAGACCACCAGTGGGGGTTCCTTATAGACCACCAGTGGGGGTTCCTTATAGACCACCAGTGGGGGTTCCTTATAGACCACCAGTGGGGGTTCCTTATAGACCACCAGTGGGGGTTCCTTATAGACCACCAGTGGGGGTTCCTTATAGACCACCAGTGGGGGTTCCTTACAGACCACCAGTGGGGGTTCCTTATAGACCACCAGTGGGGGTTCCTTATAGACCACCAGTGGGGGTTCCTTACAGACCACCAGTGGGGGTTCCTTACAGACCACCAGTGGGGGTTCCTTACAGACCACCAGTGGGGGTTCCTTATAGACCACCAGTGGGGGTTCCTTATAGACCACCAGTGGGGGTTCCTTACAGACCACCAGTGGGGGTTCCTTATAGACCACCAGTGGGGGTTCCATATAGACCACCAGTGGGGGTTCCTTATAGACCACCAGTGGGGGTTCCTTATAGACCACCAGTGGGGTTCCTTATAGACCACCAGTGGGGGTTCCTTACAGACCACCAGTGGGGGTTCCTTATAGACCACCAGTGGGGGTTCCTTATAGACCACCAGTGGGGTTCCTTACAGACCACCAGTGGGGGTTCCTTATAGACCACCAGTGGGGGTTCCTTACAGACCACCAGTGGGGTTCCTTATAGACCACCAGTGGGGGTTCCTTATAGACCACCAGTGGGGGTTCCTTATAGACCACCAGTGGGGGTTCCTTATAGACCACCAGTGGGGGTTCCTTATAGACCACCAGTGGGGTTCCTTATAGACCACCAGTGGGGGTTCCTTATAGACCACCAGTGGGGGTTCCTTATAGACCACCAGTGGGGGTTCCTTATAGACCACCAGTGGGGGTTCCTTATAGACCACCAGTGGGGTTCCTTACAGACCACCAGTGGGGGTTCCTTATAGACCACCAGTGGGGGTTCCTCATAGACCACCAGTGGGGGTTCCTTATAGACCACCAGTGGGGGTTCCTTATAGACCACCAGTGGGGGTTCCTTAAAGACCACCAGTGGGGTTCCTTGAAGAGGTGTGTGTTTATTTTTGTCTGATTGTAGAATATTCCAGTGCTTTTCCAGTATTGCTATCTATCAGAATACTTGGTGTACTTGGTGCAAAAGACGGTTGTTTTTCTTCTTTGGTCGAGTTTTTAGCAATTCCTCTGTTGGTTTTTGAGATATTTTCATCATTGCTGCATCAAGAGTTCTGTCCTTTTAGCCTCTCATTTTGAATTTATCTGTAACTTCTTAGCATTGCTGTCAAAATCCAAACATTTTTCTACCGTACAGTTTTCCCATAGGGAATTGTAGAAACACTTAAAATAAGGGATGTGTTTCGTATAGGGTGGGGTGGCGCGGCGGTCCTTGTGGGCAAATTCTGTCATCAAAGTCTGTCATTCTCTGGATTTATGGTGTTTTCAAGACAACTGGGAAATGGGAAGTTCTAATGATGACGTCAGTGATCTTCAGGTTGGAGCTCTAGAAAGAGGCCGAGATCCCCACTTGGAATTTCGAGTTGGATGACCGTTCAAACCGTATTTTCTCAGTTGGAGCTCGTTTTTTTTTCAGAGTTGTCCTGAACTCACTGAAGTCTGATATTTCCCAGGTTCCAGTTGTTTTGAACGTTGCAGAAGTCATGCTGGATTCACAGCATGGCCAATGTATTCAACCTTTTCTGTCCCTTGGTGTTGCATGTGAATGTTTATCCTTTTAAGTTTGGAAAAGAGACCCTTAACTTCTCAGGGCTGCCTGGGATGCTACCGTCCCACCCACGGTTCACACTATTCAACAGCCTGTGAAATGTCAGGGCGCCAAATTCAAAACAACAAAATGTCATAATTCAAAGTTCTCAAACATATCACTATTTTACACCATTTTAAAGATACACGTCTCCTTAATGTAACCACGTTGTCCGATTTCAAAAAGGCTTTACGGCATAAGCATAAAGTTAGATTATGTTAGGACAGTGAAAACACAAGAAAAACCACACAGTCATTTTCCAAGCAGGAGAGGGGTCACAAAAACCATAAATTCAGCTAAAATTAATTAAGCACTAACCTTTGACGATCTTCATCAGATGACACTCCTAGGACTCAATGTTAGACAATACATGTATGTTTTGTTCAATAAAGTTCATATTTATATCCAAAAACAGCATTTTACATTGGCGCGTGATGTTCAGAAAATATTTTGCCTCCAATACTGCCGGTGAATCAGCACAACAATTTACAAAAATACTCATCATAAACGTTGATAAAATATTAAACTGTTATTCAAGGAATTATAGATGAACATCTCCTTTATGCAACCGCTGTGACAGATTTCAAAAAAGCTTCATGGGGAAAGCACACTTTGCAATAATCTGAGTACAGCGCTCAGAAAAAGACATCAAGCAAGACAGATACCTGCCATTTTGGAGTCATCTAAAATCACGTTCGAAATATTCACTTACCTTTGATGATCTTCATCAGAAGACACTTCCAGGAATCCCAGGTCCACAATAAATGTTGTTTTGTTCGATAAAGTCCATCATTTATGTCCAAATACCTCGTTGTTTGCGCATTCAGTAAGCTACTCCAAATGTAGGAAGCGCGGCCAAAATGTCACAACGAAAAGTAAAAAAAATTATATTTACGTTCGTTCAAACATGTCAAACGTTGTATAGCATCAATCTTTAGGGCCTTTTTAACTTAGAACTTCAATAATAATTCCAACGGGACGATTCCAAAGACTTGAAAAACGTTATGGAACACAGCTACCTCATCACGTGAATGTGCGTCACAAAACCCATGTCATTTTCTGAGTCAGCTAATTCCAGGTCCTCTTGTTCGCTCTGTGTTCACCGCAAAAGCCTAAAACTAGGTTCTAAAGACTGTTGACATCTAGTGGAAGCCTTAGGAAGTGCAAAATGAACCCTAAGTCATTGTGTGTTAGATAGGCAATGACTTGAAAAGTCTACATGCATCAGATTTCCCACTTCCTGGTTATATTTTTCTCAGGTTTTTGCCTGCCATATGAGTTCTGTTATACTCACAGACATCATTAAAACAGTTTTAGAAACTTCAGAGTGTTTTCTATCCAAATATACTAATAATATGCATATCCTACCTTCTGAGCCCTAGTAGCAGGCAGTTTTATTTGGGCACATTTTTCAGCCGAAATCGAAAATACTGCCCCCTATACCTTGACAGGTTAAACGCAGAATTGGACCAGTCCAATCAAAGCCATGGTAGATATAACATGATTTGACAATTTTATCTGTGGCCAATGACCTTGAGCCTTTTGGATGGGCACTTCTAATGTAACTCTATGGCAGCACCCAATGGGCTTGAATTTTTGAGCTCTCCCTGTAGATTTTGCGGTGACGTAGTGTCTCCATGAGTGACAGAACACTGAGCCAATCAAGGCGCAACTACAGAACATTACCAACCCCTACGCTCAGTATTTTCCTCTGGCTGCCCCACCACCACAGAAAGCACTGAGCTAGGCTGAAACACCTGCATTTAGGAGCTGCCTAACTCAAGACAACAAAAAAGAGCATGTTTGTATGCAGCTTTATTATTATTTGTTTTACATTGTTTGCAAACTAATATGTGACACGTATTAACTAGGCAAGTCAGTACAAATTCTTATTTACAATGACGCCTACCCCGGCCAAACCCGGACGACGCTGGGCCAATTGTGCGCCTCCCTATGGGACTCCCAATCACGGACGGATTCGAACCAGGTACTGGCAGTGTGTTAGACAACTGTGCCAGTCGGGTGCCAATGTATATTGTATGTTGACTTTGACATGTTGTGGCTTTCAATATAAAAGAATATAAATATGAAGACTCGTATTTCACTTACCAGTCTAATGTAACGTTAGCAGGTAACGTTAGCGTCCTCTCCTTTAGCTGTTGTCTCAAAAAAAATGTATGCAAGAATATCATCAAAAATCTCTATGCTTGGACATTGATTTAGCTTTTCCAGTATTAGTAGCCATATTGTAAGTTCAAAATTTGCAAAACACTTTGTTTTAATAACTTTCATAACTCATAGATATGCGTAACGCGCTTCGCCATATACTTGCATAAATGGCCAAAAGGAACTAGCCTCCTGGCGCGCAAGCAAGCAATTGGTGTGGGATAGGTGAGGCAGGTTTGAGACTGATCTAATGAATTTACAAGAAAAATACACTTTATTTCTCAGCTGCCTCACCTACGTCTTTATGTGAATTAATAACTTTTAATTGCTAAATATTTCCAATAGATGGCAGCATAAGACCACGAAGCATCAGTTATAGGCTACAAGCAGCAATATGATTAACATAAAATAGCATGCAACCACAGACTATATGTCCCATGATTTTCTAAAATGGTCACTCATTACTTTAGTTAGCTATATATCTGGTATTAGGGCTGTGTTGCTTTTGGGAGAGCAAATAAACAGTGACTATAGCAGGTATTGAACCCCGGGTAAATAATCACTAGTCAGAACCTCAACCTTATCATTGTGATTAGGATGCATTATAAAAAATCATTTTAAATATCTGATATTGTGAGTAAACAACCTCGGAATAGAAAAGACAAGACTGCATCTTCCATCCTGCCAATAAATTACATCGTACAAACCTCGCGGTTAGAAAATTACCTCGTTTTGCTCGAGAAGGCAGAGTGCACGTACTGAACCACAGCTACTGTAGTTTCGAAATGGGACTAGAAATAAGAATTACAATTCTCAGACCTTACACTTCCTGGTTGAAATGTTCTCAGGTTTTTGCCTGCAATATGAGTTCTGTTATACTCACAGACACCATTCAAACAGTTTTAGAAACTTCAGAGTGTTTTCTATCCAAATCTACTAATGATATGCATATTCTATTTCCTGGGCAAGAGTAGTAACCAGTTTAAATTGGGTACATTTTTCATCCGGCCGTGAAAATACTTCCCCCTAGTCCCAAGAAGTTAAATAATTGTTATATATTTTGTCAACGTTTATGATGAGTATTTTTGTAAATTGATGTGCACATTCACCGATGGTTTTGGTGGGAATACATTTTCTGAACATCACGCGCCAATGTAAAATGCTGTTTTTGGATATAAATATGAACTTTATCGAACAAAACATTCATGTATTGTGTAACATAATGTCCTAGGAGTGTCATCTGGTGAAGATCGTCAAAGGTAAGTGCTTCATTTAGCTGTGTTTTGGGTTTTATTGACACATGTCCTTGCTTTGAAAATGGCTGTGTGATTATTTTTGTCTATGTACTCTCCTAACATAATCTAATCTTTTGCTTTCGCTGTAAAGCCTTTTTGAAATCGGACAATGTGGTTACATCAAGGAGAAGTGTATCTTTAAAATGGTGTAAAATAGTCATGTATTTGAGAAATTGAAATTATTAGATTTTTGCGCTATCGCCCCATGTAGCCCATAGAAGTTAAACAGTTTTAGAAATGTCAGAGTGTTTTTTATCCAATACTACCATGCATATGCATATCCTAGCTTCTGGGCCTGAGTAACAGGCAGTTTACTTTGGGCACGTTTGTCATCGAAACTTCTAAATTCTGTCCCCTACCCTAAAAGCTAATACATGAACGTTTCTGAAAGTGATATACAGCGTTTAGTAATGAAACTCTTCTTATGTTTCCCCATCTGAGATCAGAGTAGATGAGAAATGTAATGTTTGTCTCTGTTGTTTTGAAGACCAATCAAGCAGGAGAGACCAGCCTCCCCTGTTCCCAGCTGTGTGTCCATGAAGAGTGACCGGTCTATGGGTCAACCTATAAACTTTAGAGAGGGAGATGTTTCTACTGAACAAAGGTAAGAAGAACTCATGGGTCATGGTCAGTGAGATAAACAACACTGTCTCTAGTCATTTCTCCTCTCCCATTTTCACATTTCTTTTGGTTGTTTTCATAATCCATAGGCTAATTATTTTTCCATTTTCATAGTCCTAAAACAATATTAAACAAACACAACGTTCCCTCCCTGTGTGTGTGTGTGTGTGTGTGTGTGTGTGTGTGTGTGTGTGTGTGTGCTCTCCCTGGATGAGGAGATGTAATCTCTATCCTGATTGCCTAGTCACTTTTATCCTTACCTACATGTACATATTACCTCAATTATAGCCTCATTATTACCTCAACTACCTGGTACCCCTGCACATTGACTCAGTACTGGTACTCCTTATAGTCTCATTATTACCTCAACTACCTGGTACCCCTGCACATTGACTCAGTACTGGTACTCCTTATAGTCTCATTATTATCTCAACTACCTGGTACCCCTGCACATTGACTCAGTACTGGTACTCCTTATAGCCTCATTATTACCTCAACTACCTGGTACCCCTGCACATTGACTCAGTACTGGTACTCCTTATAGTCTCATTATTACCTCAACTACCTGGTACCCCTGCACATTGACTCAGTACTGGTACTCCTTATAGTCTCATTATTACCTCAACTACCTGGTACCCCTGCACATTGACTCAGTACTGGTTCTCCTTATAGTCTCATTATTACCTCAACTACCTGGTACCCCTGCACATTGACTCAGTACTGGTACTCCTTATAGTCTCATTATTATCTCAACTACCTGGTACCCCTGCACATTGACTCAGTACTGGTACTCCTTATAGCCTCATTATTACCTCAACTACCTGGTACCCCTGGACATTGACTCAGTACTGGTACTCCTTATAGTCTCATTATTACCTCAACTACCTGGTACCCCTGCACATTGACTCAGTACTGGTACTCCTTATAGCCTCATTATTACCTCAACTACCTGGTACCCCTGCACATTGACTCAGTACTGGTACTCCTTATAGTCTCATTATTACCTCAACTACCTGGTACCCCTGCACATTGGCTCAGTACTGGTACTCCTTATAGTCTCATTATTACCTCAACTACCTGGTACCCCTGCACATTGACTCAGTACTGGTACTCCTTATAGTCTCATTATTACCTCAACTACCTGGTACCCCTGCACATTGACTCAGTACTGGTACTCCTTATAGTCTCATTATTACCTCAACTACCTGGTACCCCTGCACATTGGCTCAGTACTGGTACTCCTTATAGTCTCATTATTACCTCAACTACCTGGTACCCCTGCACATTGACTCAGTACTGGTACTCCTTATAGTCTCATTATTACCTCAACTACCTGGTACCCCTGCACATTGACTCAGTACTGGTAGTCCTTATAGTCTCATTATTACCTCAACTACCTGGTACCCCTGCACATTGACTCAGTACTGGTACTCCTTATAGTCTCATTATTACCTCAACTACCTGGTACCCCTGCACATTGACTCAGTACTGGTACTCCTTATAGTATCATTATTACCTCAACTACCTGGTACACCTGCACATTGACTCAGTACTGGTACTCCTTATAGTCTCATTATTACCTCAACTACCTGGTACCCCTGCACATTGACTCAGTACTGGTACTCCTTATAGTCTCATTATTACCTCAACTACCTGGTACCCCTGCACATTGACTCAGTACTGGTACTCCTTATAGTCTCATTATTACCTCAACTACCTGGTACCCCTGCACATTGACTCAGTACTGGTACTCCATAGTCTCATTATTACCTCAACTACCTGGTACCCCTGCATATTGACTCAGTACTGGTACTCCTTATAGTCTCATTATTACCTAAACTACCTGGTACCCCTGCACATTGACTCAGTACTGGTACTCCTTATAGTATCATTATTACCTCAACTACCTGGTACACCTGCACATTGACTCAGTACTGGTACTCCTTATAGTCTCATTATTACCTCAACTACCTGGTACCCCTGCACATTGACTCAGTACTGGTACTCCTTATAGTCTCATTATTACCTCAACTACCTGGTACCCCTGCACATTGACTCAGTACTGGTACTCCTTATAGTCTCATTATTACCTCAACTACCTGGTACCCCTGCACATTGACTCAGTACTGGTACTCCATAGTCTCATTATTACCTCAACTACCTGGTACCCCTGCATATTGACTCAGTACTGGTACTCCTTATAGTCTCATTATTACCTAAACTACCTGGTACCCCTGCACATTGACTCAGTACTGGTACTCCTTATAGTCTCATTATTACCTAAACTACCTGGTACCCCTGCACATTGACTCAGTACTGGTACTCCTTATAGTCTCATTATTACCTCAACTACCTGGTACCCCTGCACATTGACTCAGTACTGGTACTCCATATAGCCTGATCTCTGAGAGTGAGACAGATATATATTATTACTGTGTTAAACCTAGCAGTACTACTGATTTCTCTGAGAGTGATGCAGATATATATTATTACTGTATTAAACCTAGCAGTACTACTGATTTCTCTGAGAGGCAAATATATATTATTACTGTATTAAACCTAGCAGTACTACTGATTTCTCTGAGAGGCAGATATATATTATTACTGTATTAAACCTAGCAGTACTACTGATTTCTCTGAGAGGCAGATATATTTTATTACTGTGTTAAACCTATCAGTACTACTGATTTCTCTGAGAGGCAGATATATATTATTACTGTATTAAACCTAGCAGTACTACTGATTTCACTGAGAGGCAGATATATATTATTACTGTGTTAAACCTAGCAGTACTACTGATTTCTCTGAGAGGCAGATATATATTATTACTGTGTTAAACCTAGCAGTACTACTGATTTCACTGAGAGGCAGTTATATATTATTACTTTGTTAAACCTAGCAGTACTACTGATTTCTCTGAGAGGCAGATATATATTATTACTGTGTTAAACCTAGCAGTACTACTGATTTCTCTGAGAGTGAGACAGATATATATTATTACTGTGTTAAACCTAGCAGTACTACTGATTTCTCTGAGAGTGAGGCAGATATATATTATTACTGTGTTAAACCTAGCAGTACTACTGATTTCTCTGAGAGTGAGGCAGATATATAGCATTTAGCAAAAAAACATTATTTCTCTCTCTGAAATGAAACCATCAAGTGATAGATTTTAAACAAATACATGTCTGTCACTGAACAACGCCATGCCATGATTAGATAGTGAAATAACACACCAATCTCTTCCATAATTTCTTTAAACCATAAAGGCAAATTTCCGAACATTTCTGTAAAGTGATATGTTGCATGTTGGAGCTCTTCTTATGTTCCCCATCTGAGATCAGAGTAGATGAGAGATGTAATGTTTGTCTCTGTTGTGTTGAAGACCAATCAAGCCGGAGAGAACAGCCTCCCCTGTACCCAGCTGTGTGTCCATGAAGAGTGACAAGTCTATGGGTGAACCTATATACTTTAGAGAGGGAGACTTTTCTACTGAACAAAGGTAAGAAGAACTCATGGGTCATGGTCAGTGAGTTAAACAACACTGTCTCTAGTCATTTCTCCTCTCCCATTTTCACATTTCTTTTGGTTGTTTTCATAATCCACAGGCTAATCCTTTAGTCCATTTTCATAGTCCTAAAACAATATTAAACAAACACAACGTGCCCTCCCTGTGTGTGTGTGTGTGTGTGTGTGTGTGTGTGTGTGTGTGTGTGTGTGTGTGTGTGTGTGTGTGTGTGTGTGTGTGTGTGTGTGTGTGTGTGTGTGTGTGTGTGTGTGTGTCCAGAGGTCTTAACCTATAGAAGGACTATAGTATGTTTAGTCCCAGAGGTCTTAACCTAGAGGACTATAGTATGTTTAGTCCCAGAGGTCTTAACCTACAGAAGGACTATAGTATGTTTAGTCCCAGAGGTCTAAACCTATAGAAGGACTATAGTATGTTTAGTCCCAGAGGTCTTAACCTATAGAAGGAAGGACTATAGTATGTTATAGATACTTCAGTCCCCAGAGGTCTTAACCTATAGAAGGACTATAGTATGTTATAGATACTTCAGTCCCCAGAGGTCTTAACCTAGAGGACTTTAGTATGTTTAGTCCCAGAGGTCTTAACCTATAGAAGGACTATAGTATGTTGTAGATACTTCAGTCCCCAGAGGTATTAACCTATAGAACGACTATTGTATGTTTAGTCCCAGAGGTCTTAACCTACAGAAGGACTATAGTATGTTTAGTCCCAGAGGTCTTAACCTATAGAAGGCTTAACCTAGAGGACTATAGTATATTCAGTCCCCAGAGGTCTTAATCTATAGAAGGACTATAGTATGTTTAGTCCCAGAGGTCTTAACCTATAGAAGGACTATAGTATGTTATAGATACTTCAGTCCCCAGAGGTCTTAACCTACAGAAGGAATATAGTATGTTACAGATACTTCAGTCCCCAGAGGTCTTAACCTATAGAAGGACTATAGTATGTTATAGATATTTCAGTCCCCAGAGGTCTTAACCTATAGAAAGACTATAGTATGTTTAGTCCCAGAGGTCTTAACCTATAGAAGGACTATAGTATGTTTAGTCCCAGAGGTCTTAACCTATAGAAGGACTATAGTATGTTTAGTCCCAGAGGTCTTAACCTATTGAACAACTATAGTATGTTTAGTCCCAGAGGTCTTAACCTAGAGGACTATAGTATGTTATGGATACTTCAGTCCCCAGAGGTCTTAACCTATAGAAGGACTATAGTATGTTATAGATATTTCAGTCCCCAGAGGTCTTAACCTATAGAAAGACTATAGTATGTTTAGTCCCAGAGGTCTTAACCTAGAGGACTATAGTATGTCTAGTCCCAGAGGTCTTAACCTAGAGGACTATAGTATGTTTAGTCCCAGAGGTCTTAACATATAGAAGGACTACAGTATGTTTAGTCCCAGAGGTCTAAACCTACAGAAGGACTATAGTATGTTATAGATACTTCAGTCCCCAGAGGTCTTAACCTATAGAAGGACTATAGTATGTTTAGTCCCAGAGGTCTTAACCTATAGAAGGACTATAGTATGTTTAGTCCCAGAGGTCTTAACCTATTGAACAACTATAGTATGTTTAGTCCCAGAGGTCTTAACCTAGAGGACTATAGTATGTTATGGATACTTCAGTCCCCAGAGGTCTTAACCTATAGAAGGACTATAGTATGTTATAGATATTTCAGTCCCCAGAGGTCTTAACCTATAGAAAGACTATAGTATGTTTAGTCCCAGAGGTCTTAACCTAGAGGACTATAGTATGTCTAGTCCCAGAGGTCTTAACCTAGAGGACTATAGTATGTTTAGTCCCAGAGGTCTTAACATATAGAAGGACTACAGTATGTTTAGTCCCAGAGGTCTAAACCTACAGAAGGACTATAGTATGTTATAGATACTTCAGTCCCCAGAGGTCTTAACCTATAGAAGGACTATTGTATGTTTAGTCCCAGAGGTCTTAACCTACAGAAGGACTATAGTATGTTTAGTCCCAGAGGTCTAAACCTACAGAAGGACTATAGTATGTTATAGATACTTCAGTCCAGAGAGGTCTTAAGCTATAGAAGGACTATCGTATGTTTAGTCCCAGAGGTCTTAACCTATAGAAGGACTATAGTATGTTATAGATACTTCAGTCCCCAGAGGTCTTAACCTATAGAAGGACTATAGTATGTTTAGTCCCAGAGGTCTAAACCTACAGAAGGACTATAGTATGTTATAGATACTTCAGTCCCCAGAGGTCTTAACCTATAGAAGGACTATAGTATGTTTAGTCCCAGAGGTCTTAACCTAGAGGACTATAGTATGTTCAGTCCCCAGAGGTCTTAACCTATAGAAGGACTATAGTATGTTATGGATACTTCAGTCCCAAGAGGTCTTAACCTACAGAAGGTCTATAGTATGTTATGGATACTTCAGTCCCCAGAGGTCTTAACCTATAGAAGGACTATAGTATGTTTAGTCCCAGAGGTCTTAACCTACAGAAGGACTATAGTATGTTTAGTCCCAGAGGTCTAAACCTACAGAAGGACTATAGTATGTTATGGATACTTCAGTCCCCAGAGGTCTAAACCTAGAGGACTATAGTATGTTTAGTCCCAGAGGTCTTAACCTATAGAAGGACTATAGTATGTTTAGTCCTAGAGGTCTTAACCTACAGAAGGACTATAGTATGTTTAGTCCCAGAGGTCTAAACCTACAGAAGGACTATAGTATGTTTAGTCCCAGAGGTCTAAACCTACAGAAGGACTATAGTATGTTATGGATACTTCAGTCCCCAGAGGTCTAAACCTACAGAAGGACTATAGTATGTTATGGATACTTCAGTCCCCAGAGGTCTTAACCCAGGAGGTAGATTACTCAGCTGTTCTAGTGGTCTGAGGCAGGAGGTAGATTACTCAGCTCTTCTAGTGGTCTGAGACAGGAGGTAGATTACTCAGCTGTTCTAGTGGTCTGAGACAGGAGGTAGATTACTCAGCTGTTCTAGTGGTCTGAGGGAGGAGGTAGATTACTCAGCTGTTCTAGTGGTCTGAGACAGGAGGTAGATCACAAGCATTTTCCAAGTGTAATGTTATTGATGGTTTCGGGAAACAGCTCTTTTACGAAATCCATGCGGGTTACTGTTATCAGCTCCTCACAACCCCAAGCTGAACATCCCCCACAACCAGAGCCTGATCGTCAAGGGGGAACCATAAACCTGCCTCTCCAACTCTCCCTGACCTGAGTGTTTTAACTCCTGAGAGTCTAGGGGGGAACCATAAACCTGCCTCTCCATCTCTCCCTGACCTGAGTGTGTTAACTCCTGAGAGTCTAGGGGGGAACCATAAACCTGCCTCTCCAACTCTCCCTGACCTGAGTGTGTTAACTCCTGAGAGTCTAGGGGGGGGAGGGAACCATAAACCTGCCTCTCCAACTCTCCCTGACCTGAGTGTGTTAACTCCTGAGAGTCTAGGGGGGAACCATAAACCTGCCTCTCCAACTCTCCCTGACCTGAGTGTGTTAACTCCTGAGAGTCTAGGGGGGAACTATAAACCTGCCTCTCCAACTCTCCCTGACCTGAGTGTGTTAACTCCTGAGAGACAAGGGGGGAACCATAAACCTGCCTCTCCATCTCTCCCTGACCTGAGTGTGTTAACTCCTGAGAGTCTAGGGGGGGAACCATAAACCTGCCTCTCCAACTCTCCCTGACCTGAGTGTGTTAACTCCTGAGAGTCTAGGGGAACCATAAACCTGCCTCTCCACCTCTCCCTGACCTGAGTGTGTTAACTCCTGAGAGTCTAGGGGGGAACCATAAACCTGCCTCTCCATCTCTCCCTGACCTGAGTGTGTTAACTCCTGAGAGTCTAGGGGGGAACCATAAACCTGCCTCTCGATCTCTCCCTGACCTGAGTGTTTTAACTCCTGAGAGTCTAGGGGGGAACCATAAACCTGCCTCTCCAACTCTCCCTGACCTGAGTGTTTTAACTCCTGAGAGTCTAGGGGGGGAACCATAAACCTGCCTCTCCAACTCTCCCTGACCTGAGTGTGTTAACTCCTGAGAGTCTAGGGGGGGAACCATAAACCTGCCTCTCCATCTCTCCCTGACCTGAGTGTGTTAACTCCTGAGAGTCTAGGGGGGAACCATAAACCTGCCTCTCCAACTCTCCCTGACCTGAGTGTGTTAACTCCTGAGAGTCTAGGGGGGAACCATAAACCTGCGTCTCCAACTCTCCCTGACCTGAGTGTGTTAACTCCTGAGAGTCTAGGGGGGGAACCATAAACCTGCCTCTCCATCTCTCCCTGACCTGAGTGTGTTAACTCCTGAGAGTCTAGGGGGGAACCATAAACCTGCCTCTCCATCTCTCCCTGACCTGAGTGTTTTAACTCCTGAGAGTCTAGGGGGAACCATAAACCTGCCTCTCCAACTCTCCCTGACCTGAGTGTGTTAACTCCTGAGAGTCTAGGGGGGGAACCATAAACCTGCCTCTCCAACTCTCCCTGACCTGAGTGTTTTAACTCCTGAGAGTCTAGGGGGGAACCATAAACCTGCCTCTCCAACTCTCCCTGACCTGAGTGTGTTAACTCCTGAGAGTCTAGGGGGGAACCATAAACCTGCCTCTCCAACTCTCCCTGACCTGAGTGTGTTAACTCCTGAGAGTCTAGGGGGGGGGGGGAACCATAAACCTGCCTCTCCAACTCTCCCTGACCTGAGTGTGTTAACTCCTGAGAGTCTAGGGGGGGGGGAACCATAAACCTGCCTCTCCAACTCTCCCTGACCTGAGTGTGTTAACTCCTGAGAGTCTAGGGGGAACCATAAACCTGCCTCTCCATCTCTCCCTGACCTGAGTGTGTTAACTCCTGAGAGTCTAGGGGGGGGGAACCATAAACCTGCCTCTCCATCTCTCCCTGACCTGAGTGTGTTAACTCCTTAGAGTCTAGGGGGGGAACCATAAACCTGCCTCTCCAACTCTCCCTGACCTGAGTGTGTTAACTCCTGAGAGTCTAGGGGGGAACCATAAACCTGCCTCTCCACCTCTCCCTGACCTGAGTGTGTTAACTCCTGAGAGTCTAGGGGGAACCATAAACCTGCCTCTCCACCTCTCCCTGACCTGAGTGTGTTAACTCCTGAGAGTCTAGGGGGGGAACCATAAACCTGCCTCTCCAACTCTCCCTGACCTGAGTGTGTTAACTCCTGAGAGTCTAGGGGGGGGGGGGGGGACCATAAACCTGCCTCTCCAACTCTCCCTGACCTGAGTGTGTTAATTAACTCCTGAGAGTCTAGGGGGGAATAATAAACCTGTCTCTCCATCTCTCCATGACCTGAGTGTGTTAACTCCTGAGAGTCTAGGGGGGAACCATAAACCTGCCTCTCCAACTCTCCCTGACCTGAGTGTTTTAACTCCTGAGAGTCTAGGGGGGGGGGGAACCATAAACCTGCCTCTCCATCTCTCCCTGACCTGAGTGTTTTAACTCCTGAGAGTCTAGGGGGGAACCATAAACCTGCCTCTCCAACTCTCCCTGACCTGAGTGTGTTAACTCCTGAGAGTCTAGGGGAACCATAAACCTGCCTCTCCAACTCTCCCTGACCTGAGTGTGTTAATTAACTCCTGAGAGTCTAGGGGGGGAACCATAAACCTGCCTCTCCATCTCTCCCTGACCTGAGTGTTTTAACTCCTGAGAGTCTAGGGGGGAACCATAAACCTGTCTCTCCATCTCTCCCTGACCTGAGTGTGTTAACTCCTGAGAGTCTAGGGGGAACCATAAACCTGCCTCTCCAACTCTCCCTGACCTGAGTGTGTTAATTAACTCCTGAGAGTCTAGGGGGGGAACCATAAACCTGCCTCTCCATCTCTCCCTGACCTGAGTGTTTTAACTCCTGAGAGTCTAGGGGGGAACCATAAACCTGTCTCTCCATCTCTCCCTGACCTGAGTGTGTTAACTCCTGAGAGTCTAGGGGGAACCATAAACCTGCCTCTCCATCTCTCCCTGACCTGAGTGTGTTAACTCCTGAGAGTCTAGGGGGAACCATAAACCTGCCTCTCCAACTCTCCCTGACCTGAGTGTGTTAACTCCTGAGAGTCTAGGGGAACCATAAACCTGTCTCTCCAACTCTCCCTGACCTGAGTGTGTTAACTCCTGAGAGTCTAGGGGGGGAACCATAAACCTGCCTCTCCAACTCTCCCTGACCTGAGTGTGTTAACTCCTGAGAGTCTAGGGGGGGAACCATAAACCTGCCTCTCCAACTCTCCCTGACCTGAGTGTGTTAACTCCTGAGAGTCTAGGGGGAACCATAAACCTGCCTCTCCAACTCTCCCTGACCTGAGTGTTTTAACTCCTGAGAGTCTAGGGGGGGAACCATAAACCTGCCTCTCCAACTCTCCCTGACCTGAGTGTGTTAACTCCTGAGAGTCTAGGGGGGGAACCATAAACCTGCCTCTCCAACTCTCCCTGACCTGAGTGTTTTAACTCCTGAGAGTCTAGGGGGGAACCATAAACCTGCCTCTCCAACTCTCCCTGACCTGAGTGTGTTAACTCCTGAGAGTCTAGGGGGGGAACCATAAACCTGCCTCTCCAACTCTCCCTGACCTGAGTGTGTTAAAAAACCTCTTACATCTAGACGTTCCGCTAGCGGAACACCTGCTCCAATATCCAATGATAGGCGTGGCGCGAATTACAAATTCCTGTAAAATACAAAAACTTCCATTTTTTCAAACATATGACTATTTCACAGCATTTTAAAGACAAGACTCTCCTTTATCTAACCACAATGTCCAATTTCAAAAAGGCTTTACAGCGAAAGCAAAACATTAGATTATGTCAGCAGAGTACCCAGCCAGAAATAATCAGACACCCATTTTCAAGATAGCATATAATGTCACAAAAAACAAAACCACAGCTAAATGCAGCACTAACCTTTGATGATCTTCATCAGATGACACACCTAGGACATTATGTTATACAATACATGCATGTTTTGTTCAATCAAGTTCATATTTATATCAAAAACCAGCTTTTGTCATTAGCATGTGACGTTCAGAACTAGCATACCCCCCGCAAACCTCCGGTGAATTTACTAAATTACTCACGATAAACGTTCACAAAAAACATAATAATTATTTTAAGAATTATAGATACAGAACTCCTTTGTGCAATTGAGGTGTCCGATTTTAAAATAGCTTTTCAGTGAAAGCACATTTTGCAATATTCTGAGTAGATAGCCCAGCCATCACGGCTAGCTATTTAGACACCCAGCAAATGTAGCACTCATCAAAGTCAGATTTACTATAAGAAAAATGTTATTACCTTTGCTGTCTTCGTCAGAATGCACTCCCAGGACTGCTACTTCAATAACAAATGTTGGTTTGGTTCAAAATAATCCATAGTTATATCCAAAAAGCGGCGTTTTGTTCGTCCGTTCAAGACACTATCCGAAGTGTTAATAAGGGTGACGAGCATGGCGCAATTCGTGACAAAAGATTTCTAAATATTCAATTACCGTACTCCAAAGCATGTCAACCGCTGTTTAAAATCAATTTTTATGCCGTTTTTCTCGTAAAAAAGCGATAATATTCCGACCGGGAATCTGCGTTTAGGTAAACAGACAAAAGAAAATAAAGCATTCGGTCGACTCGTGCACGCGCCTGAGTCTCACAGTACTGTAACCAGCCACTACCCAAACGCTCTACTTTTTTTCAGCCAGAGCCTGCAAAGCCACGATTCAGCTTTTTGCCGCCTTCTGAGAGCCCATGGGAGCCATAGGAAGTGTCACGTAACAGCAGAGATCCTCTGTAATGATAGAGATAATCAAGAAGGGCAAGAAATTGTCAGACAGGGCACTTCCTGCATGGAATCTTCTCAGGTTTTGGCCTGCCAAATGAGTTCTGTTATACTCACAGACACCATTCAAACAGTTTTAGAAACTTTGGAGTGTTTTCTATCCAAAGCTAATAATTATATGCATATTCTAGTTTCTGGGCAGGAGTAATAATCAGATTAAATCGGGTACGTTTTTTATCCGGCTGTGAAAATACTGCCCCCTAGCCATAACAGGTTAACTCCTGGGCTACTTTATTCCCCTCTGGCTGGGGGTGGAGTCAGTGAGTCACAAACCAGTAAAATATGTAGAGACGGGTCGCTCTCTTTCAAGCTCTGAGATTTAACGATGTTCCTATGAAGGTTCTAACGATTCATTCAGATGCTTTTGGGAAACCAGGCCCTGGATAAGGACATCTGCTAAATGACAAAAGTGTCAAATGTAAATGTTTTACAAACAGATCACATACAAATTTCTTGAATATTTTTTAAAATATATATATATATTGATGTCACAAATGTATCATTTGTACATTTCTTTATTAAAAATGTAGTACCATGTTATTTTTTACTGTATAAAACATAGCAGTACTACTGATTTCTCTGAGAGAGAGATATATATTATTACTGTGTAAAACCTAGCAGTACTACTGATTTCTCTGAGAGTGAGGCAGATATATATTATTGCTGTGTAAAACCTAGCAGTACTACTGATTTCTCTGACAGGCAGATATATATTATTACTGTATTAAACCTAGCAGTACTACTGATTTCTCTGACAGTGAGGCAGATATATATTATTACTGTATAAAACCTAGCAGTAAGACTGATTTCTCTGAGAGTGAGACAGATATATATTATTACTGTATAAAACCTAGCAGTACTACTGATTTCTCTGAGAGTGAGGCAGATATATATTATTACTGTATAAAACCTAGCAGTACTACTGATTTTCTGAGAGTGAGGCAGATATATATTATTACTGTGTTAAACCTAGCAGTACTACTGATTTCTCTGAGAGGCAGATATATAGTATTACTTTATTAAACCTAGCAGTACTACTGATTTCTCTGAGAGTGAGGCAGATATATATTATTACTGTGTAAAACCTAGCAGTACTACTGATTTCTCTGAGAGTGAGGCAGATATATTGCATTTAGCAAAAAACATTATTTGTCTCTGAAATGAAACCATCAAGTGATAGATTTTAAACAAATACATGTCTGTCATTGAACAACCCATGCCATGATTAGATAGTGAAAAAACACAACAATCTCTTTACTAATTTCTTTAAACAATAAAGACTAATTTATGAACATTTCTGTAAAGTGATATGTTGCATTTTGGAATGAAAGTCTTCTTATGTTTCCCATCTGAGCTCAGAGTAGATGAGAGATGTAATGTTTGTCTCTGTTGTGTTGAAGACCAATCAAGCAGGAGAGACCAGCCTCCCCTGTACCCAGCTGTGTGTCCATGAAGAGTGACTGGTCTATGGATCATCCTATAGAGTTTAGAAAGGGAGACTTTTCTACTGAACAAAGGTAAGAAGAACTCATGGGTCATGGTCAGTGAGTTAAACAACACTGTCTCTAGTCATTTCTCCTCTCCCATTTTCCCATTTCTTTTGGTTGTTTTCATAATCCATAGGCTAATCCTTTAGTCCATTTATATATTCCTAAAACAATATTAAACAAACACAACGTTCCCTCCCTGCGTGTGTGTGTGTGTGTGTGTGTGTGTGTGTGTGTGTGTGTGTGTGTGTGTGTGTGTGTGTGTGTGTGTGTGTGTGTGTGTGTGTGTGTGTGTGTGTGTGTGTGTGTGTGTGTGTGTGTGTGTGTGTGTGTGTGTGTGTGTACTCCCTGGTTGAGGAGATGTAATCTCATGTTTTGTCCACAGAAACCAACAGGAGAGATCAGAGTCAGAGATTCTCAGTGGTCAGTCTTCCCAGAGTCATCAAACAGACCTGGACTCTATATTCAGTGTATGTGGTCCTGTTATGTACATTTGTTTTTGTTTACCTCAAGTAAAGTTTATCTGTCAATTATTCATTATTGTGTTAATGAGAAAGCATTTCTTCTCTTGCTTAACTTATTTACTTTATTTATTTCAGTTGCTTGAAGAGAAAATTATGACATTTGTGAAGAACGAGCTGAAGATGTTCAAGAGGATTCTTAGTCCTGAACTCCCAGAAGGCTTTGAGAGTCAGAAGCAGGATGAGGAAGTGGTGGATGCTGAAGATGAGAAGCTGGAGAGCAGTGCCAGAGAGGGGGCTCTGAAGATCACACTGCACGTCCTGAGGAAAATGAACCAGAAGGAGCTTGCTGACACACTGGAGAAATGTAAGATCTGTCTGCCTCATGTTGAATGCTGTTTTATAACATTTAAAAGCTGTAGCTAAAGTACAGCTAAAGTAGCTGTGTAACTCAATGATATTGTAGCAGCCTTAACGCAACACCTTGTGACCTCATCAAGTAGCAGCAGGGATGTGTTGTGGTGATTAATTTAGAGAGAGAGAAGAGGAGAGACAGAGGACAGAGAGACAATTAGAGAGGGAAAGAGAGAGAGAGAGGAGGGAGGGACAACACTAATAATATCATCAATAATACCAATAATAACATAATGGAAACATTTATACAATCAGTTAAGAGAAGAAATTATTATAATTTAAACTTTATAACAGTCCTACAATACTGTAGGCATGAAAACAGATGTAATATTAATATCCTCTGTGGTATTTCTTTATTCAGATGAGCTTGCTGTGATTTGCCAACGTGAACTCAAATCTAATCTAAAGAAGAAGTTCCAATGTGTATTTGAGGGGATCGCTAAACAAGGAAACCCAACACTTCTCAATCAGATCTACACAGAGCTCTACATCACAGAGGGAGGAACAGGAGAGGTCAATAATGAACATGAGCTGAGACAGATTGAGACAACAACCAGGAAACAAGCAAGACCAGAGACTGCAATCAAATGTAACGACATCTTCAAACCCTTAACTGGACAAGACAAACTTATCAGAACTGTGCTGACAAAGGGAGTCGCTGGCATTGGAAAAACAGTCTCTGTGCAGAAGTTCATTCTGGACTGGGCTGAAGGAAAAGCCAATCAGGATGTTCAATTTGTATTTTCATTCCCTTTTCGGGAGCTGAATTTGATGAAAGGGGACAAACACACTTTGATTGAACTTCTCAATCACTTCTCAATGGAAATCAAACAATCAAGAATCTCCAATTACGACAAGTACAAAGTTGTGTTCATCTTTGATGGTCTGGATGAGTGCCGACTGCCCCTAGACTTCCAGAATAACAAGATCTGTTGTGACGTCACAGAGTCAACCTCAGTGGATGTTCTGCTGACAAATCTCATCAAGGGAAATCTGCTTCCCTCTGCTCTCATCTGGATAACTACCCGACCTGCAGCAGCCAATAAGATCCCTTCAGGGTGTGTTGACCAGGTGACAGAGGTACGAGGGTTCAATGACCCACAGAAGGAGGAGTACTTCAGAAAGAGATTCAGTGATGAGGACCTGGCCAGCAGAATCATCTCACACATAAAGACATCAAGGAGCCTCCACATCATGTGCCACATTCCAGTCTTCTGTTGGATTTCTGCAACAGTCCTTGAACACATGCTGAAACATAAGAGAGAAGAGATGCCCAAGACTCTGACTGAGATGTACACACACCTTGTGGAGTTTTATACCAAACAGAAGAATGAAAAGTATCTTGGGAAAGAAGAGACAGGTCCACACTGGAATAAAGAGAGCATTCTGTCACTGGGAAAACTGGCTTTTCAACAGCTTGTGAATGGCAATCTGATTTTCTATGAAGGAGACCTGAAAGAGGCTGGCATTGATGTCAATGAAGCCTCGGTGTACTCAGGATTGTGCACACAGCTCTTTAAAGAGGAATGTGTTCTGTACCAAGACAAGGTGTACTGCTTCGTTCATCTGAGCATTCAGGAGTTTCTGGCTGCTGTGTATGTGTTCCTCTCATTCATCAACAACAATGAGAATCTAATGGCCGAACCGCAATCAACGTCCAGGAACCTTTCTGCGCTGTTCAGAGACAAGCCTGAAGTTACTGTCTACAAGAGTGCTGTGGATAAAGCCTTACACAGTGAGACGGGAAACCTGGACCTTTTCCTCCGCTTCCTTCTGGGACTCTCACTGGAGTCCAATCAGAAGCACTTACGAGATCTACTGACAAAGACAAGAAGCAGCTCAAAGACCCATGAAAAAACAGTCAAGTACATCAAAGAGAAGATCAGGGAGAATCCCTCTCCAGAGAGGTGCATCAATCTGTTCCACTGTCTGAATGAACTGAATGACCATTCTCTAGTGGAGGAGATCCAAAGCTTCCTGAGCTCAGGAAGTCTCTCAGAACCCAACCTGTCACCTGCACAGTGGTCAGCTCTGGTCTTTGTGTTGCTGACTTCAGAAAAGGAGCTGGATGTGTTTGACCTGAAGAAATACTCCAGATCAGAGGAAGGTCTTCTGAGGCTGCTGCCAGTGGTCAAAGCCTCCAGAGCTGTTCTGTGAGTACATAAAATGACATATAAAAACTAATCATCAGGAAGAAATATTCAGGTTAAAGAAAAATATGCATTATAATATGTGTTTAATATTATATTGAAAACATTGAATAAATGCATTGATTTTCACATTAGTATAACAATATGACCATACAACTCTAGGAGACAGAAGAAGAATCTATATGTTGTTTGGGAGAATTAACCAAATGCATCTGCCATTGTCCTTCTACACTAAATTAACAATGTGTTTGAAGTCATGATCTCTTTGTCAGGCTGTGGAGTCACAGAGGAAGGCTGTGCTTCTCTGGTCTCAGCTCTGAGGTCAAACCCAACACATTACTTGTAAATGGGTAACAGCGTAAACAGAGAAAGCTAAGCATATCATTTTAATACAACCTGTCTGTCATTGTATTTCTTCTGTGTTTGCAGACTCACTGGCTGTAAACTCACAGACACATCCTGTAAAGTGTTGGCCTCAGTTCTCAGTTCAAACCCCTCACACCTGAGAGAGCTGGACCTGAGTAACAATGACCTGAAGGATTCAGGAGTGAAGCTGCTCTCTGCTGGACTGGGGAATCCCCACTGTAAACTGGAGACTCTGAGGTCAGTATTATCAGATATGAAAGTATTTTATGCATGTAGTTCTCCCATTTGAAAAAGTCGTAATTATTCGGACATATTACTTATAGTGTATTAAAGTAGTCATAAGTTTAGCATGTTGTCCCATATTCCATGCCTGCTGTCACGTTTCTCTAAGACAGAACCCAGAAGCAGACCAGGACAAGGTGAGTAAAATGAAGGTGAGTATTTATTGGTAGTCTTGATGTGTAATTTGAGTGATCCAGGAGACGAAGCGGAGGTGAGTTGATGAGAGTAGATGGGTGGATTCAATGACGTCACTGTATCCACCGACGGCCAGGCAAGGGAGTTGAATGTTCCGGGAGGATGACTGTAGACAGAGTAACCAGTAACAAGAACAAAACAACAAGACTAGCTCAGGAAACATGAGGCTGTTCGCTGCTAACGATCCAGCAGGGAATAGATGTCAGCTCAGGGCTTATGAAGAGGTGATGATCAGGACCAGGTGTGCAGAAGGTTGATGAGATGCAGGTGTAGGGTAATCACTAGATCTCCTGCCTAACTTCATCGCCTGGCAACCAGATAGGGTGCGTTCAGAAACCTTAGACACACTCCAAACAGAAAACAGTCAGCTCAGGCAGAAACAGACTCAGGAAGCGGGATTCCTGACACCTGCAGTGATTACATCAAGCTTGTGATTCTACTAACAAAGATCAAACCCCCTCTGTTATTGGTAATGGTGAGAGGTTAGTATGTTTTGTTGTAGCCTCTGTTATTGGTAATGGTGAGAGGTTAGCATGTTTTGTTGTAGCCTCTGTTATTGGTAATGGTGAGAGGTTAGCATGTTTTGTTGTAGCCTCTGTTATTGGTAATGGTGAGAGGTTAGCATGTTTTGTTGTAGCCTCTGTTATTGGTAATGGTGAGAGGTTAGCATGTTTTGTTGTAGCCTCTGTTATTGGTAATGGTGAGAGGTTAGCATGTTTTGTTGTAGCCTCTGTTATTGGTAATGGTGAGAGGTTAGCATGTTTTGTTGTAGCCTCTGTTATTGGTAATGGTGAGAGGTTAGCATGTTTTGTTGTGGCCTCCGTAACTTTCTCACTCATTCTGATTCATGATTTATTCATGATTTTTCTTAATCATGGCATCATCAGAATTTAATTTTTAATCGTCAATCACATACAGTTGAAGTCGGAAGTGTACATACACTTAGGTTGGAGTCATTAAAACGTGTTTTTGAACCTCTCCACAAATGTCTTGTTAACAAACTATATAGTTTTGGCAAGTCGGTTAGGACATCTACTTTGTGCATGACACAAGTAATTTTTGAAACAATTGTTTACAGTCAGATTATTTCACTTATAATTCACTGTATCACAATTCCAGTGGGTCAGAAGTTTACATACACTAAGTTGACTGTGCCTATTAAACAGCATGGAAAATTCCAGAAAATCATGTTATGGCTTTAGAAGCATCTGGTAGGCTAATTGACATCATTTGGATGTATTTCAAGGCCTACCTTCAAACTCAGTGCCTCTTTGCTTGACATCATGGGAAAATGAAAAGAAATCAGCCAAGATCTCAGAAATAAATTGTAGACCTCCACAAGTATGGTTCATCCTTGGGAGCAATTTCCAAACAATTTCCATCTGTTCAAACAATAGTACGCAAGTCTAAACACCATGGGACCACTCAGCCGCCATTCCGCTCAGGAAGGAGACGCGTTCTGTCTCCTAGAGATGAACTTACTTTGGTGCAAATCAATCCCAGAACAACAGCAAAGGACCTTGTGAAGATGTTGGAGGAAACAGGTACAAAAGTATCTATATCCAGAGTAAAACGAGTCCTATATCGACATAATCTGAAAGGCCGCTCAGCAAGGACGAAGCCACTGCTCCAAAACCACCATAAAAAAAGCCAGACTACAGTTTGCAACTGCACATGGGGACAAAGATCGTACTTTTTGAAGAAATGTCCTCTGGTCAGATGAAACTATACAAGAACTGTTTGGCCATAATGACCATCGTTATGTTTGGAGGAAAAAGGGGGAGGCTTGCAAGCCAAAGAACACCATCCCAACCGTGAAGCCCGGGGGTGGCAGCATCATGTTGTGGGGGTGTTTTGCTGCAGGAGGGACTGGTACACTTCACAAAATAGATGGCATCATGAGGGCGGAAAATTACGTGGATATATTGAAGCAACATCTCAAGACATCAGTCAGGAAGTTAAAGCTTGGTCACAAATGGGTCTTCCAAACGGAAAATGACCCCAAGCATACTTCCAAAGTTGTGGCAAAATGGATTAAGGACAACAAAGTCAAGGTATTGGAGTGGCCATCACAAAACCTTGACTTCAATCCTATAGAAAATGTGTGGGCAGAACTGAAAAAGCGTGTGCAAGCAAGAGGCCTACAAACCTGACTCAGTTCCACCAGCTCTGTCAGGAGGAATGGGCCAAAATTCACCCAACTTATTGTGGGAAGCTTGTAGAAGGCTACCCGAAACGTTTAACCCAAGTTAAACCATTTAAAGGCAATGCTACCAAATACTAATTGAGTGTATGTAAACTTCTGACCCACTGGGAATGTGATGAAAGAAATAAAAGCTGAAATTAATCATTTTCTCTACTATTATTCTGACATTTCACATTCTTAAAATAAAGTGGTGATCCTAACTGACCTAAGACAGGGTATTTTTACTAGGATTAAATGTCAGGAATTGTAAAAATTGAGTTTAAATGCATTTGGCTAAGGTATATGTAAACTTCTGACTTCAACTGTATGTATTAAAATACCCTCAAAAAAAAGGTGACATTGTATACTGTCACCTCATATGAAACATTTGATCTGAAATCCAAAATGTTGGAGTATAGAGCCACATTTAAAATGTTAGCTTCACTGTCAAAATAGATATGGTGTGGACTGTATACTCAATACAATCTAAATCTGATACCTCACTGTCTGTCTTTTGACTGATACTGCTTTTAAACTGGTCTGGTCAGTCTACTCAAATATTTGTACTATACATGTTTCTATCTGCAGGCAATACTTTGATCATTTGTCATTTTTAATGATGATACATTAATTTACGAATAGATATGGCAGGTTTCAGGACACTGATATCTGAAAAATTTTGAAAAATTATACTGCCACTATTTTCACCACCAAAGCATAGCAGTGTGATTTTAATATGATTTGACTCTTTGCAGGCTGTCAGGCTGTCTAGTCACAGAGGAAGGCTGTGCTTCTCTGGTCTCAGCTCTGAGGTCAAACCCCTCACACCTGAGAGAGCTGGACCTGAGTAACAATGACCTGAAGGATTCAGGAGTGAAGCTGGTCTCTGCTGGACTGGGGAATCCCCACTGTAAACTGGAGACTCTGAGGTCAGTATTCCTGTAGTTGGTCAACAAGTGATAACTGTTCACCAGATCCACATGTGTTTACCAGGGACACATAGTCCACACCATATGTGTTTGGACAGTGAAGCTTACAGTTTTACATTTGGTGCTATCCTCCAGCATTTTGGATTTCAGATGTTTCATATTAGGTGACCTTACAGAATGTCACCTTTTATTTGACGGTATTTTCATACATATCTGTTTTACCGTTTAGAAATTAAAGCACTTTCTGTACGTAGTTCTCCCATTTGAAGAAGTCTTAAAACCTGTTATGGCTAGGGGGCAGTATTGACACGGCTGGATAAAAAACATACCCGATTTAATCTGGTTACCACTCCTACCCAGTAACTAGAATATGCATATACTTATTACATATGGATAGAAAACACCCTAAATTTTCTAAAACTGTTTGAATGGTGTCTGTGAGTATAACAGAACTCAAATGGCAGGTCAAAACCTGAGAGATTCCTTTACAGGAAGTGGCCTGTCTGACCATTTCTTGAACTTCTTTTCCATCTCTATCATTTACTAAGGATCTCTGCTCTAACGTGACACTTCCCACGTCGTCCATAGGCGCTCAGAGCCCGGGAAAAAACAGAATGTCGTCATTCCAGCCCCAGGCTGAAACACATTATCGCCTTTCTCAAGTGGCCGATCAAGGGACACTGGGCTTATGCTCGTGACCCGACCGCCCCCGCCTTTGGGATTTTTTCCTCTGTTTGCCGAAAAGGAGATTCCCTGTCGGAATATTATCGCTTTTCTACGAGAAAAATGTCGTAAAAATTGATTTTAAACAGCGGTTGACATGCTTCGAAGTACGGTAATGGAATATTTAGAATTTTATTGTCACGAGTTGCGCCATGCGCGCGACACTTCTTTACTATTTCGGATAGTGTCTGGAACGCACGAACAAAACGCCGCTATTCAGATATAACGATGGATTATTTTGGACCAAACCAACATTTGTTATTGAAGTAGCAGTCCTGGGTGTGCATTCTGACGAAGACAACAAAAGGTAATCAAACTTTTATAATAGTAAATATGATTATGGTGAGTGCTAAACTTGCCGGGTGTCTAAATAGCGAGCCCGTGATGCCTGGGCTATGTACTTAGAATATTGCAAAATGTGCTTTCACCAAAAAGCTATTTTAAAATCGGACATATCGAGTGCATAGAGGAGGTCTGTATCTATAATTCTTAAAATAATTGTTATGCTTTTTGTGAACGTTTATCGTGAGTAATTTAGTAAAATGTTAGCGAATTCCCCGGAAGTTTGCGGGGGTATGCTAGTTCTGAACGTCACATGCTAATGTAAAAAGCTGGTTTTTGATATAAATATGAACTTGATTGAACAAAACATGCATGTATTGTATAACATAATGTCCTAGGGTTGTCATCTGATGAAGATCATCAAAGGTGAGTGCTGCATTTAGCTGTCTTCTGGGTTTTGGTGACATTATATGCTGGCTTGAAAAATGGGTGTCTGATTATTTCTGGCTTGGTACTCTGCTGACATAATCTAATGTTTTGCTTTCGTTGTAAAGCCTTTTTGAAATCGGACAGTGTGGTTAGATTAACGAGAGTCTTGTCTTTAAATAGCTGTAAAATAGTCATATGTTTGAGAAATTGAAGTAATAGGATTTTTACGGTTTTGAAAATCGCGCCACAGGCTGCCAGTGGCTGTTACGTAGGTGGGACGAATTCGTCCCGCCTAGCCTAGAGAGGTTAATTATTTGGACAAATTTACTTATATTGTATTAAAGTTGTCATAAGTTTAGTATTTAGTCCCATGTTCCATGCCTGCAGTGATTACATCAAGCATGTGATTCTACAAACTTGTTGAATTCATTTTTCAGTTTGTTTTGGTTGTGTTTTGGATGATGTTTTTCCTAATAGTAACTGAATTGTGAATAATGTCCTGTCATTTTGGAGACACTTCACTTGTATTGTCAGTAAGAATAGAAGATGTTTCTGAACACTTCTACATTCATGTGGATGCTACCATGATTATGAATAATCATGAATGAATCGTGAATAATGATAAATGAGAAAGTTACAGAGGCACAAAGATCAGACCCCCTTTGTTATTGGTGTTATTCTGTATACTTCTGGCCCTTCTTTGGACACTGTATTAACTAACCTCTAGACGAGCTTCAATGCCATACAGCTCTCCTTCCGTGGCCTCCAACTGCTCTTAAATACAAGTAAAACTAAATGCATGCTCTTCAACCGATCGCTGCCTGCACCTGCCCGCCTGTCCAGCATCACTACTCTGGATGGTTCTGACTTAGAATATGTGGACAACTACAAATACCTAGGTGTCTGGTTAGACTGTAAACTCTCCTTCCAGACTCACTATAAGGATCTCCAATCCAAAGTTAAATCTAGAATTGGCTTCCTATTTCGCAACATAGCATCCTTCACTCATGCTGCCAAACATACCCTTATAAAACTGACCATCCTACCGATCCTCGACTTCGGCGATGTCATTTACAAAATAGCCTCCAACACTCTACTCAATAAATTGGATGCAGTCTATCACAGTGCCATCCGTTTTGTCACCAAAGCCCCATATACAGTGGGGGAAAAAAGTATTTGATCCCCTGCTGATTTTGTACGTTTGCCCACTGACAAAGAAAGGATCAGTCTATAATTTTAATGGTTTATTTGAACAGTGAGAGACAGAATAACAACAAAAACATCCAGAAAAACTCATGTCAGAAATGTTATAAATTGATTTGCATTTTAATGAGGGAAATAAGTATTTGACCCCCTCTCAATCAGAAAGATTTCTGGCTCCCAGGTGTCTTTTATACAGGTAACGAGCTGAGAATAGGAGCACACTCTTAAAGGGAGTGCTCCTAACCGCAACTTGTTACCTGTAAAAAAGACACCTGTCCACAGAAGCAATCAATCAATCAGATTCCAAACTCTCCACCATGGCCAAGACCAAAGAGCTCTCCAAGGATGTCAGGGACAAGATTGTAGACCTACACAAGGCTGGAATGGGCTGCACGACCATCGTCAAGCAGCTTGGTGAGAAGGTGACAACATTTGGTGCGATTATTCGCAAATGGAAGAAACACAAAATAACTGTCAATATCCCTCGGCCTGGGGCTCCATGCAAGATCTCACCTCGTGGAGTTGCAATGATCATGAGAACGGTGAGGAATCAGCCCAGAACTACGCGGGAGGATCTTGTCAATGATCTTAAGGCAGCTGGGACCATAGTCACCAAGAAAACAATTGGTAACACACTACGCCGTGAAGGACTGAAATCCTGCAGCGCCCGCAAGGTCCCCCTGCTCAAGAATACATACACATGCCCGTCTGAAGTTTGCCAATGAACATCTGAATGACTCAGAGGACAACTGGTGAAAGTGTTGTGGTCAGATGAGACCAAAATAGAGCTCTTTGACATCAACTCAACTCGCCGTGTTTGGAGGAAGAGGAATGCTGCCTATGACCACAAGAACACCATCCCCACCGTCGAACATGGAGGTGCAAACATTATGCTTTGGAGGTGTTTTTCTGCTAAGGCGACAGGACAACTTCACTGCATCAAAGGGACGATGGACGGGGCCATGTATCGTCAAATCTTGGGTGAGAACCTCCTTCCCTCAGCCAGGGCATTGAAAATGGGTTGTGGATGGGTATTCCAGCATGACAATGACCCAAAACACACGGCCAAGGCAACAAAGGAGTGGCTCAAGAAGAAGCACATTATGGTCCTGGAGTGGCCTAGCCAGTCTCCAGACCTTAATCCCATAGAAAATCTGTGGAGGGAGATGAAGGTTCAAGTTGCCAAACGTCAGCCTTGAAACCTTAATGACTTGGAGAAGATCTGCAAAGAGGAGTGGGACAAAATCCCTCCTGAGATGTGTGCAAACCTGGTGGCCAACTACAAGAAACGTCTGACCTCTGTGATTGCCAACAAGGGTTTTGCCACCAAGTACTAAGTCATGTTTTGCAGAGGGGTCAAATACTTATTTCCCTCATTAAAATGCAAATAATTGTATAACATTTTTGACATGCATTTTTTCAGGATTTTTTTGCCGTTATTCTGTCTCTCACTGTTCAAATAAACCTACCATTAAAATTATAGACTTTTCATTTCTTTGAAAGTGGGCAAACGTACAAAATCAGCAGGGGATCAAATACTTTCCCCCCCCACTTTACTACCCACCACTGCGACCTGTACGCTCTCATTGTCTGGCCCTCGCTTCATACTCGTCGCCAAACCCACTGGCTCCAGGTCATCTACAAGACCCTGCTAGGTAAAGTCCCCCCTTATCTCCGCTCACTGGTCACCATAGCAGCACCCACCTGTAGCACGCGCTTCAGCAGGTATATCTCTCTGGTCACCCCCAAAGCCAATTCCTCCTTCAGCCGCCTCTTCTTCCAGTTCTCTGCTGCCAATGACTGAAACGAGCTACAAAAATCTCTAAAACTGGAAACACTTATCTCCCTCACTAGCTCACAGATTACTGCACCTGTACATAGCCCATCTATACTTTAGCCCAACTACCTCTTCCACAACTGTATTTATTTATTTAGCTCCTTTGCACCCCATTACTTCTATTTCTACTTTCCACTTTCTTCCACTGCATATCTACCATAACAGTGTTTTACTTGCTATATTGTATTTACTTTGCCACCATGGCCTTTTTTTGCCTTTACCTCCCTTATTTCACTTCATTTGCTCACATTGTATATATACTTATTTTTCTACTGTATTATTGACTGTATGTTTGTGTAATACTCTTGTTTGAACCAAGTATTGAGTTTATTTGTTATAATTAATTGGTATTATATTTAAAAGATGATTGAATTGCTCCTAAACTGTAATGTTGTTAATGCATTATGCTTTTTGAAGTAATATTTATTTAATGTATAAGTGAATAGTTTGTTTTACTTTGAAGTTTACGTTTTGACCAATAAGGTCGCTTGTTAAGTTGTGGCCAATGGGAGTTGACCTGGTTAACGGGAGGGAAAAAGACGTTGATGAAAGGATGGACGTTTTACCTCAGGACGGTTGGTGAAGAAAAATTATAAAAGAAGACGACAGAACTACAACAAAACCCATAGCTACTAAGACATGAAGGGAAATACATGTTTTATTTAATAAAAGAGTTGTTATAATTTAGCTAAAACTTAGTAAAGACTGAAGCTACCGTCTCGTTGTGGAGGTATTAGCCAGCTAGAGGTTAGCCTAGCATCGTGTGACACCGGGAGATAATTGCTTGGGAAGTTTAACGAGTTCGTGTTGCCATGGGGATATCGGTTACTAAGGAGTACTGTCTGCATGGGTCGCTGTGCTGCCTTGGACTTGGTGAGGAAACCTGCATGGAACTGCCATACTTCGCTGAGGGAATATCTACCATGTAGTGAGTAACCACAATGTGAGGTGCTTATAAATAAATACATTGGTAATGGTGAGAGGTTAGCATGTTTTGTTGTAGCCTCTGTTATTGGTAATGGTGAGAGGTTAGCATGTTTTGTTGTAGTCTCTGTTATTGGTAATGGTGAGAGGTTAGCATGTTTTGTTGTAGTCTCTGTTATTGGTAATGGTGAGAGGTTAGCATGTTTTGTTGTAGTCTCTGTTATTGGTAATGGTGAGAGGTTAGCATGTTTTGTTGTAGCCTCTGTTGTTGGTAATGGTGAGAGGTTAGCATGTTTTGTTGTAGCCTCTGTTATTGGTAATGGTGAGAGGTTAGCATGTTTTGATGTAGCCTCTGTTATTGGTAATGGTGAGAGGTTAGCATGTTTTGTTGTAGCCTCTGTTATTGGTAATGGTGAGAGGTTAGCATGTTTTGTTGTAGCCTCTGTTATTGGTAATGGTGAGAGGTTAGCATGTTTTGTTGTAGCTTCTGTAACTTTCTCACTATTATTCATGATTCATTCATGATTTTTCTTAATCATGGCATCATCAGGATGCTTTTAGTAGTGTTTAGAAACATGTTATCTACTCACTTGTAAATAAAATGACTCCAGTCACCATCTGTAATGAACACGATGGGAGACAGAGAGCTGGTTTCAAGCGCAGGGCTCAGCAGGTGTTTATTGTAAAGGACCACAGGAGGAGGCAGGTAGCCGGGTCCAGGGGCAGGCAGAAGGTCATACACAGGGGGTCCAAAAAGGCAACAGTACAGGCAGGGAAACGGCAAAAGGCATCATTAGTGAGGCAGGCAAAAACTATCATTCACAGGAGGATTATATACTGTCACCTCATATGAAACATTTGATCTGAAATCCAAAATGTTGGAGTTTAGAGCCACATTTAAAATGTTATCTTCACTGTCAAAATAGATATGGTGTGGACTGTATACTCAATACAATCTAAATCTGATACCTCACTGTCTGTCTTTTGACTGATACTGCTTTTAAACTGGTCTGGTCAGTCTACTCAAATATTTGTACTATACATGTTTCTATCTGCAGGCAATACTTTGATAATTTGTAATTTATAATATGATACATTAATTTCTGAATAGATATGGAAGGTTTCATGACACTGATATATCTGAATATGTTGAAGAAATATACTGCCACTATTTTCACCACCAAAGAATAGCAGTGTGATTTTAATATGATTTGACTCTTTGCAGGCTGTCAGGCTGTCTAGTCACAGAGGAAGGCTGTGCTTCTCTGGTCTCAGCTCTGAGGTCAA